>NC_053026.1:389378991-389677336 GCF_003073215.2 Triticum urartu | reverse complement strand
CGGTTACAAGACATCCTCGACAATGGTAAAACAAGTCCAGCAAGACCGCCCGATGCGCCGACATCCCGATAGGAGCTGCACATATCTCGTTCTCAGGGCACACCGGATAAGCAATCCCTACAACTAAAACCAGCCCTCGAGTTTCCCCGAGGTGGCGCTGCAAGGGGCTCTAGTTTGGACCAACACTTAGACAAGCACTGGCCCAGGGGGGTTAAAATAAGATGACCCTCGGGATGCGCGACTCCCAAGGGAAAAAGTCTAGGTGGCGAATGGTAAAACCAAGGTTGGGCCTTGCTGGAGGAGTTTTATTCAAAGCGAACTGTCAAGGGGTTTCCATTATAACCCAACCGTGTAAGGAACACAAAATCCGGGAACATAACACCGATGTGATGGAAACTAGGGCGGCAAGAGTGGAACAAAACACCAGGCATAAGGCCGAGCCTTCCACCCTTTACCAAGTATATAGATGTATTAATATAAATAAGAGATATTGTGATATCCCAACAAATATCCATGTTCCAACAAGGAACAAACTCCAATCTTCACCTGCAACTAACAACGCTATAAGAGGGGCTGAGCAAAGCGGTAACATAGCCAAACAACGGTTTGCTAGGACAAGGTGGGTTAGAGGCTTGGCTTAACAATATGGGAGGCATGATAAGCAAGTGGTAGGTATCGCAGCATAGGCATAGCAAAAGAGCGAGCATCTAGCAAGCAAAGATAGAAGTGATTTCGAGGGTATGGTCATCTTGCCTGAGATCCCGCAAGGAAGAAGAACGAGTCCATGAAGAAGACAAACGGACGTAGTCGAACGGATCCTCACACACGCGACGTTATCGGAACTAACCTGAAGAAGCAACACCGGAAAGAAGCAAACAACATAGTAAACAACCATCACATAAACATGGCATGATGTACAACCAAGTATGATGCATGACCGGTTTAAAGAGGCATGGCATGGCAAAGTGCAACAAAAAACACTACAAATTAAATGGAGATCAATATGCAACAAGTTGCATATTGACGAAGCACCGCATCAATTATTTAGTTCTCTCTCGTTTAGGTAATCAACAATATTAAATGTTGGTTAACATGGCAAGAGGTGAAGCAAAAGTAAACTACACAATCTAAGCAATTTAAATGGGGCCGGATATAACAAACAACGAATCCGGTAAATCCCCATATGCATTTAGCAATTTGACGCAACAATAATTTTAAATATTTTCGATGTTATTATCATGATGCGAATGACATGAGCAAGTTTTATGCAAAATTTATGAAAATGTTGGCATGTTATAATATATGGGGCATTTTATCATCGTGGTGGAAAGAAAGGGTGCCACGGTGATGAATCCGAAAATGCTGCCATGACAACATATCAGTTCCGGTAGCTCACAGAGATATCGGTGCAAAAGGAAGTGGGAGTGAGTGTGTCATGCAAGATGATGGGGTGATCCCGGTTGCCGGGTTTCCACGGGTGGATGGCATGGCAACGAGGAACTCGCAAAGAACAACTCGGACACGGAGCAACACACGGTTCAACTCATACATCGCAAGCATTCGGTCCACGGGCGGTCGTCTCGGGGTTATACCTTCGAAGCATGCGTTTCGGGCGGAACGAGTTCGTAGTGGAAGTAGTCGTTCATGGGTCTTCGAGGAAAGTAGTGGATCACGTTCGTTTTCGGAGAGGTACTTGACGAATCCAAGGTTTCCGAGGGCGACGGTAGTAGAACTTGGCGAATCCGAGTTCTTCGGAGGTCGTCATCGAACTTGGTCAAATACACGATGTGGGTAGACGTTCACTCGACGGCCTTCGGCGACGGTAGTTGTACACGGGTCTTCGGCCACGGAAGTAGTCGTACACGTTTTCGTAGAGGTTCGGGGTCAACGACATGGAACTTGACATCCACGGGTTTTTCAAGGGTCGACGGTATTGGTACTCGGTCGTAGCCGTTCGAGTCATCGGTAGAGGAACTTGACGGATTTGATCCATTCGGGGTTGTCGTGGTACTTGGGGTCTTCGGACTTGCCGGTCACGCCGAAACGAAGGGGTACTTGGTACAATTCGCGTAGTCGTGCACTTGTTGTCGAGGGACTTGATGGTCTTGACAAAACGAAGGGTACTCAGCAAAACCATGTTCTTCAGAGGTCGACGGTACTTGTTCTCGTATCATCATGTAGACGTACTTTCGGAGAGGAACTTGTCGCGTCCCAAAATGAGCAAGGCAGAAGCCCTCGTTCAACGGCGCTCGAACTTGACGAAAACCACGAACGGTTCTTGGCGTAACCTGGTCTTGGAGAGGCCTATGGAAAAGAACTTGGCGAAAACCCCCGAAGGCGCTGCTCGTTTGTTTGAAAGGAAAAGAAAACAGCGACAGTAGCAGGCATCGCAGACACCGGACGCTGTCGCCTGCAGATGACCGGAGATGCAGCAGCAAAAGCAAAACAATAGCAGCAGCTCCAGAAACTTGATAGCGCGTGAGGAAGGAGGTCGAGGACGCAGGCGGGGCAGCGGTGCTGGCCACGGTCGAGGACGACGGCTCCGTTCAGCGAAGCACGGGTGCAGGGAAGACAGCGTTCCTGCTGGTGGGGTCGGATGCGGAGGAAGAGGAGCGCCTTGGCGCTAGCGAGCAGCCGGAGGCGCGCAACGGAGAAGGATGGCAGGGACAGACGAGTTCGCGGCTGCCGGCGAGCTTGGCGAGGCCAAGGCGGCGAGGCAGGGCGCGATGGCCATGGAGGTGGGGCGCAGCACGGCGACAGAGAAGGAGGAGTAGCAGAGGAAGGGGGGCGCGCGGAGGGCATCATGCTCGCCGGTGTGAGGAAGGAGATCCGGCGGGGCACGAGGGAACCAGGCGGCGGCCTGCAGGATCCGGCGAGGGGCGACTGCAGGGAGCGGGCGGCGTCCACGGCGCTCGGGAAGGCGCTGGGAGGAGAGGGCCGGGCGTGGGGAGGACGAGAGGAGAGGTTGGGGAATCGGGCAGAGGGGAGAGGTCGAGGTATCTCTCTATCCCTCTGGCGGCGCTAGGAGGGACCGAGGGCGATCGGCTAGGGTTGAGGGCGGCTGGGCCAATGGGTTAGGAATAGGTGGGCTTTGGCCTTGGGCCGGCCCAGTTACTGCTGGTGGTTGGAGGCCAGATGGGCTGCAGGTTTTCTCTCCCTCTCTCTCTTTCTCTAGATTCTCTTTTTCCATTTAAAAAAACAAAACAGAGAAAGAGAAAGAAAAGAAAGAGAAGTTAGGGATGGAATCTGGGCATGGGGATAATTTTCACGGACTCGCAAAAATGCACATGTTCAAAGAAAAATGGAGTGGGCATTTTTGAAAGTTTTAAATTCAAACTCATTTGATTTAAAATCAAATGGTTTGAATAGGAAGTGAGGGTTAGGAAGGTCCAAAAATGTTCGGATTTTTGGTGGAGCTCCAAAAAATGACGAAAGAATTTACGGACAAAGTTCGAGGTCAAGAAGCGAGATAACAAAGGCATGGGGAAATTTTACAAGTGTGCTTTAGGTGATTCCATAAGAATGGATTATTTATCATAGCTCCCTAATATTGGGAGGATATGTTATAAAGAGAATCACCATGTGAATTCCCTCGGTTTAAATGGATCGAAGATCCATACGGTTCATTTAGTTGAGTTTTAAAATGGGTTGCATGATGACATGATGCAATGCACATGATGGCATGACAAGATGCAACACGCAAGCAAATGTCATGGCAACGACGGCGAATAACTAGAAGACACCTGGCGCATCGGTCTCAGGGCATCACAACACTCCACCACTACAAGAGGATCTCGTCCCGGGATCTAGGATGGCACCGTAGGGAAAAGGAAGAGGAAGAGAAGAGGTAAAACAAATTGCTTTTTTGACAATTGAGTGAAACCAAAGAACCTTGTGAGGTTGAACAAATCGAAAGAAAGAATACAACAAAGATGAACGAAGTTGAAAACACTCTGTTAGAAAAGAGGAACAAGGAACATTACTAGAACCCTGTAGGTTGAAAGGCACACGAAGAAGTGTTGCAATGGACAAGAAGTAGATGCAAGCACCTCGGTTGACATGAGATGTACAAGGAATGATAAAGATCAAATACGACAACACCCCTGTTGAGAATGTAAGGTAAAGAATATGAGCTTTGCAATATGGAAGCACTTGGATGAGACTCCGGTTAGAAGAGGAATGATAGACACAACACTCCGGTTAAACAAGATAGTGAAGGAATAAGACTGATATAATTTGGACAGCACTTCGACTGTAAATGGAAGGAATAGAACAAGATCTTGAGAGAGCACGCTTACAACATATGCTAGAACGGAGTTGTTGGATTAACAACAACGAAAAGAGTAAGCTTGTAGTGGGCTTATGGAGAACATCTCAAAATTATGAGGTGACAACCTGGCATTCATGGAAAAGATTAGATTGGATTTATATGACAAGGAGACAAGAAACTATTTCACCGGGAGGATAAATGAAGAGCTTGGGTCATTTATAAGCACCATAGATAGCAACAATGCTTAGGGAAAGCTTTAGGTGAAATATAAGCCAATATAACTCCAATGAAGATATTGATTGGTTGAAAAGATGTCTTGAGCGAAGAGAAAAAGATGGATTTAGATATTTCACTCTTGAAAACTTGTGAATCATGAAACACGAAGGGAAATTATAACCAATGACAAAACACCATCTCAAGAGATAAGGTAGGAAGAAGTGCACTTTGGAATGCACGATGAAGAATACTTGAACTCCTCAAAACAAACATGTGTTGAGCACCACATTCATTTTAGGGTAAAGCTTGGCGGATCATAATTTCGAGAGAAATCTTGAGGACAATTGAAGAATGAAAGGAATCCTTGACGAACCACGATGTAGAGCCTCCATGAAGAACTCCGGTGACCAAATGATGATAAAAAGAAAGAGAAGTTGAAAACACATGGTGAAGCCTTGTTATGATTTAGATGGATCTTCGTGACGAGATAATGCGGAAAACTTGGCACTCCAGAAAAGAAAATATGAGGCAATTGAAACCGAGAATTGATATGATGAACCACTCCGGAAAGCAGGAATTAATCACTTGGATGAACAAAAATAAGAATTATGTTAAGCGTATCCTTCACCAATTTAATTGATGATGAGCAAACGGATTTGGCATACTACTTATTCTCGTTGAAAAGGATTAAGAGAGATATAGCGCAACTTGAGAGGGTCTTCAACGATCCACCGGTAGAATTTGGAAAGAACGAATGAATTGATATGATAACGAAGGAAGGGAAATCTTGAATGAATCACCGTAAGAATTGAAAAACGATTGAAGAAAAGATAAAGAAACATCGGGAAGAATTATGAAATGAACGAAGAAACTTGAGAGAATTTGATACATGAGAATGAAGGGATCACGAACTGATTAGAGATCACTTGAACGATGCACCGGTAAGATTGGAGAATGATAACTGACAGCTGAGAATGAATAAACCTGAATTGATGGACTCCGGATAACAAACTGAGAAGACTCTTGAATTGCTTCGGATGGGTGAAAAGAATTCCCACAATCGAAAATAATTATGAGAGGATGGCAACAAGCTAGAATCACGAATCTTGAAGAGAATGGAGCAAGATATGGAGGAAAAACTCTTCTTCGGTCTTCAAATGTTGAGAATGACGACGAGAGACACCACCAAGAATTATTGAGGCACACTGGAATGAAGAATGGAAAGGTTGAGCCAGCAATGAAAAGAATTTGAAAGATCTTGGAGAAAAACATATGACTGATGATGAATCATTCTTATGTCAAACTTTGAAAAAAAATTAGGATAGCTCCGGGAAAATTAGAAGAGTCGGGTAAGATCCTGGAAAAAGACCTGTGGGTTAGGGCCCACTCAAAAGAAACACTGTTGAATGATTGCTTGAAAAGAGAGATTGCACCGGTTGAATTAAATGGTTTGAATGAGATAATACCCTTGAAATAGGTTAAACGGACCTTGAATGAAACGACAAGCCTTCTGAGATATCTTTAGCACTCCAGAATAATTGAATAGGAAGAAATGGATGATTAAGAGGTGCACCGGTATGAGATGGCATTGAAATGAGGAAAAGATATGATTGACAAGGCTTGACTAGAATCCACCGGAGAAGATAAAAGAGACGAAGAATGATGAACTTGAGGTTCCGTTAGGATCTTCATGAGAATCACCGGGTAAGGACATTGACGGAAAAGAATGGAGAGACTTCATAACCATAAGATAGATACTTGATAAATAAATCTTAGTCCTTGAAGAAAAAGGGTGGTTGGTGGGAAAACAAAGACAATTTGGAGACGGATGAAACAAACACCGTTGATGAAAACTGAGTTGATCTTGCGGATGTCGAAAATGAACGGATCCACTTGACGAGAAGCACATCGCTCAAAAGAAATTGAGATGGCAAGCTCGAAGATCAAGAAGGATTGCATTCACATAGGAGTATGAGAACACCGCTTAGGAAAGGTATGGAATCAACACTTGACATTGAAGCAACTCGAATACCACAACTCAAAAGCAAAACAAAGGATTGGCTTGCAGAATAAGCCGGAACAAACATATGATAGAGATTTCGTCCGAAGTTTTTGTGGTGGGCCTACACGGGCTCGATCGTACAGCACCATCATGTACAAGGCAGTGCACATGACATATGAAGCGTCCCCGAGTCAGCATAGCCAAGGACTCTTTAAGACACAACGAGACTACTGTAAAACCAACCGTGGATAGGCGGACCACTAGACGCCGAACCCCAATTTCATATCATACATCTGTTGGAAAGATGTCCTAAGAGCTACTTGAATTCCCACTTATAAACTCCCGAAACTCTCCGGTTATGCAATCAGGTGTTGGGGATACATGGGAAGCATAATATCTCACCCAAAACTAACAAATTCTGCATCCCGCTGTATCCATCCTTCAACACATAACCAAGAAACCTTCGGAAATCGTTTACCTCAACCTTCGAAAAGCATCCGTTATACGAGTTATGACAATACTCCCGAACTCCCGCCCCGGTACTGGGTGGCATCGAGGTTATCTCACCAACAACTGCATAAAAGAGATTTTCGATGTCGGCGAAACTCAGGTATTCTAGAACTGCAACGATAAAATTGTGACGACAACACCTCAGAGCTCAACTCCCCGGGACACTGCCACAATCCCTAAATGAAAGGAGGCACCAAGAACAATGTTATCGTCACAAAACCATCGGAACAATTCCAAGATACCCGCATGATCCTAAAAAAAGTTTAGTGAAATTTGAGAAGAGAAGAGTCAAAACTCTACGTCGGGATGCCTCACCAGAGCGACGAAGGGACTGAGGAGTAAAAAGAATCCTACTCTCCAATATATATAATCTTAAATGACTGAAAACATTTTTCGAGACTCAACAACGCCAGCGATTCGATCAAGCAGGGGGCTCCTAAGTCGGGGTTGGCTCTGATTACCAACTTGTTACGACGCCCACGATGCGGCTATATCTCCCACGTGTCGAAGCACGACTTAGAGGCATAACCGCATTGTAAGCAATGTCGCAAGTGAGGTAATCTTCACACAACCCATGTAATACATAAGGGAAAGAGATACATAGTTGGCTTACAATCGCCACTTCACACAATACATGAATAAAGCATTACATCATCCAGATACAATCAAGGTCCGACTACGGAACCAAAATAAAAGAAGACTACCCCAAATGCTACACAGATCCCCGATCGACCCCAACTGGGCTCCACTACTGATCAACTAAGAACGAAACAACACAAAGGACAAGATCTTCATCGAGCTCCTCCTTGAGCTGGTTGCGTCACTGCACGGTTCAACGGCACCTGCAAACTGGTTTTGGAAGTATCGTGAGTCACGGGGACTCAGCAATCTCACACCCTCGCCGATCAAGACTATTTAAGCTTATAGGATAAGGGAAAAGTGTATGAGGTGGAGCTGCAGCAAGCGACTAGCATATATGGTGGCTAACATACGCAAATGAGAGCGAGAAGAGAAGGCAAAAGCACGGTCGAAAAACTATGATCAAGAAGTGATCCTAGAACAACCTACGTCAAGCATAACTCCAACACCGTGTTCACTTCCCGGACTCCGCCGAGAAGAGACCATCACGGTTACACACGCGGTTGATGTATTTTAATTAAGATCCACTTCAGGTTTTCTACAACCGGACATTAACAAATTCCCATCTGCCCATAACCGCGGGCACGGCTTTCGAAAGTTCAAATCCCTGCAGGGGTGTCCCAACTTAGCCCATCACAAGCTCTCACGGTCAACGAAGGATATTCCTTCTCCCAAGACAATCCGATCAGACTCGGCATCCCGGTTACAAGACATCCTCGACAATGGTAAAACAAGTCCAGCAAGACCGCCCGATGCCGACAATCCCGATAGGAGCTGCACATATCTCGTTCTCAGGGCACACCGGATAAGCAATCCGTACAACTAAAACCAGCCCTCGAGTTTCCCCGAGGTGGCGCTGCAAGGGGCTCTAGTTTGGACCAACACTTAGACAAGCACTGGCCCGGGGGGGGTTAAAATAAAGATGACCCTCGGGCTGCGCTAACCCAAGGGAAAATAGGTGGCGAAAATGGTAAAACCAAGTTGGGCCTTGCTGGAGGAGTTTTATTCAAGGCGAACTGTCAAGGGGTTCCCATTATAACCCAACCGTGTAAGGAAGAACACAAAATCCGGGAACATAACACCGATGTGATGGAAACTAGGGCGGCAAGAGTGGAACAAAACACCAGGCATAAGGCCGAGCCTTCCACCCTTTACCAAGTATATAGATGTATTAATATAAATAAGAGATATTGTGATATCCCAACAAATATCCATGTTCCAACAAGGAACAAACTCCAATCTTCACCTGCAACTAACAACGCTATAAGAGGGGCTGAGCAAAGCGGTAACATAGCCAAACAACGGTTTGCTAGGACAAGGTGGGTTAGAGGCTTGGCTTAACAATATGGGAGGCATGATAAGCAAGTGGTAGGTATCGCAGCATAGGCATAGCAAAAGAGCGAGCATCTAGCAAGCAAAGATAGAAGTGATTTCGAGGGTATGGTCATCTTGCCTGAGATCCCGCAAGGAAGAAGAACGAGTCCATGAAGAAGACAAACGGACGTAGTCGAACGGATCCTCACACACGCGACGTTATCGGAACTAACCTGAAGAAGCAACACCGGAAAGAAGCAAACAACATAGTAAACAACCATCACATAAACATGGCATGATGTACAACCAAGTATGATGCATGACCGGTTTAAAGAGGCATGGCATGGCAAAGTGCAACAAAAAACACTACAAATTAAATGGAGATCAATATGCAACAAGTTGCATATTGACGAAGCACCGCATCAATTATTTAGTTCTCTCTCGTTTAGGTAATCAACAATATTAAATGTTGGTTAACATGGCAAGAGGTGAAGCAAAAGTAAACTACACAATCTAAGCAATTTAAATGGGGCCGGATATAACAAACAACGAATCCGGTAAATCCCCATATGCATTTAGCAATTTGACGCAACAATAATTTTAAATATTTTCGATGTTATTATCATGATGCGAATGACATGAGCAAGTTTTATGCAAAATTTATGAAAATGTTGGCATGTTATAATATATGGGGCATTTTATCATCGTGGTGGAAAGAAAGGGTGCCACGGTGATGAATCCGAAAATGCTGCCATGACAACATATCAGTTCCGGTAGCTCACAGAGATATCGATGCAAAAGGAAGTGGGAGTGAGTGTGTCATGCAAGATGATGGGGTGATCCCGGTTGCCGGGTTTCCACGGGTGGATGGCATGGCAACGAGGAACTCACAAAGAACAACTCGGACACGGAGCAACACACGGTTCAACTCATACATCGCAAGCATTCGGTCCACGGGCGGTCGTCTCGGGGTTATACCTTCGAAGCATGCGTTTCGGGCGGAACGAGTTCGTAGTGGAAGTAGTCGTTCATGGGTCTTCGAGGAAAGTAGTGGATCACGTTCGTTTTCGGAGAGGTACTTGACGAATCCAAGGTTTCCGAGGGCGACGGTAGTAGAACTTGGCGAATCCGAGTTCTTCGGAGGTCGTCATCGAACTTGGTCAAATACACGATGTGGGTAGACGTTCACTCGACGGCCTTCGGCGACGGTAGTTGTACACGGGTCTTCGGCCACGGAAGTAGTCGTACACGTTTTCGTAGAGGTTCGGGGTCAACGACATGGAACTTGACATCCACGGGTTTTTCAAGGGTCGACGGTATTGGTACTCGGTCGTAGCCGTTCGAGTCATCGGTAGAGGAACTTGACGGATTTGATCCATTCGGGGTTGTCGTGGTACTTGGGGTCTTCGGACTTGCCGGTCACGCCGAAACGAAGGGGTACTTGGTACAATCCGCGTAGTCGTGCACTCGTCGTCGAGGGATTTGATGGTCTTGACAAAACGAAGGGGTACTCGGCAAAACCAGTTCTTCGGAGGTTGACGGTACTTGTTCTCGTATCATCATGTAGACGTACTTTCGGAGAGGAACTTGTCGCGTCCCAAAATGAGCAAGGCAAAAGCCCTCGTTCAACAGCGCTCGAACTTGACGAAAACCACGAACGGTTCTTGGCGTAACCTGGTCTTGGAGAGGCCTATGGAAAAGAACTTGGCGAAAACCCCCGAAGGCGCTGCTCGTTTGTTTGAAAGGAAAAGAAAACAGCGGCAGCAGCAGGCATCGCGACACCGGGCGCTGTCGCCTGCAGACGGCCGGAGATGCAGCAGCAAAAGCAAAACAGTAGCAGCAGCTCCAGAAACTTGATAGCGCGTGAGGGAGGAGGTCGAGGACGCGGGCGGGGCAGCGGTGCTGGCGACGGTCGAGGACGACGGCTCCGTTCAGCGAAGCACGGGTGCAGGGAAGACGGCGTTCCTGCTGGCGGGGTCGAACGCGGAGGAAGAGGAGCGCCTTGGCGCAAGCGAGCAGCCGGAGGCGCGCAACGGAGAAGGATGGCATGGACAGACGAGCTCGCAGCTGCCGGCGAGCTTGGCGAGGCCAAGGCGGCGAGGCAGGGCGCGATGGCCATGGAGGTGGGGCGCAGCACGGCGGCAGAGAAGGAGGAGTAGCACAGGAAGGGGGGCCGCGCGGAGGGCGTCATGCTCGCCGGCGTGAGGAAGGAGATCCGGCGGGGCACGAGGGAACCAGGCGGCGGCCTGCAGGATCCGGCGAGGGGCGACTGCAGGGAGCGGGCGGCGTCCACGGCGCTCGGGAAGGCGCTGGGAGGAGAGGGCCAGGCGCGGGGAGGACGAGAGGAGAGGTTGGGGAATCGGGCAGAGGGGAGAGGGATCTCTCGATCCCTCTGGCGGCGCTATGAGGGACCGAGGGCGGTCGGCTAGGGTTGAGGGCGGCTGGGCCAATGGGTTAGGAATAGGTGGGCTTTGGCCTTGGGCCGGCCCAGTTACTGCTGGTGGTTGGAGGCCAGATGGGCTGCAGGTTTTCTCTCCCTGTCTCTCTTTCTCTAAATTCTCTTTTTCCATTTAGAAAAACAAAACAGAAAAAGAGAAAGAAAAGAAATATAAGTTAGGGATGGAATCTGGGCATGGGGATAATTTTCACGGACTCACAAAAATGCGCATGTTCCAAGAAAAATGGAGTGGGCATTTTTGAAAGTTTTAAATTCAAACTCATTTGATTTAAAATCAAATGGTTTGAATAGGAAGTGAGGGTTAGGAAGGTCCAAAAATGTTCGGATTTTTGGTGGAGCTCCGAAAAATGACGAAAGAATTTACGGACAAAGTTCGAGGTCAAGAAGCGAGATAACAAAGGCATGGGGAAATTTTGCAAGTATGTTTTAGGTGATTCCATAAGAATGGATTATTTATCATAGCTCCCTAATATCGGGAGGATATGTTATAAAGAGAATCACCATGTGAATTCCCTCGGTTTAAATAGATCAAAGATCCATACGGTTTATTTATTTGAGTTTTAAAACGGGTTGCATAATGACATGATGCAATGCACATGATGACATGACAAGATGCAACACGCAAGAAAATGACATGGCAACGACGGCGAATAACTGGAAGACACCTGGCGCATCGGTCTCGGGGCGTCACAGTGGAGCAGAGAGGATCACCCGCCCCGTGTTGATAATCTGGGTCACTTGGCTTTGGTAGTGGCACCTCAGGTTGGTGGGTACAAGTTTACTAAGGTACTCATGGATGAAGGCAGCAGCATCAACATCCTTTATTATGAGACGTTCTGCCGGATGGGATTGACGGATAAAAATCTTAAACAATCCAACACTGTTTTTCATGGTGTGGTACCCGGTAAGTCGGCATACCCAGTTGGTAAGATTGAGCTGGAGGTAGCCTTTGGGGATGAGTATGACTCCAGGGACAGAAAAATTAACCTTTGAAGTGGTTAAAATCAAAAGCCCATATCATGCTCCGTTTGGGCGGCCGGCTTATGCCAAGTTCATGGCTCGGCCGTGTTACGTGTATTTGCAGCTCAAGATGCCGGGTCACAAGGGCACCATTACAGTCCATGGGAGCCGAAAGATAGCTTTGGAATGTGAAGAGGAGGATGTTGCCTATGCTGAATCTGTTTGTGCAACAGAGGAGTTGAAATTATACAAGGATCATGTTGACCCGGCGGACATGACATCATTAAAGAAACCAACAACAGAGCATGAGCCGGAGTTAAAGTTCAAATCAGCTGATGACACTAAGATGGTTGACTTTGTGCCTGGTGATTCATCCAAATAGTTCATCATCAGCGTAAACTTGGATCCGAAATAGGAAAGCGCGCTCATCGAGTTCATCCGTGAGAACCGGGACATCTTTGCATGGAAACCTTTAGACATGCCGGGTGTCCCGAGGGAACTCGTTGAGCACACTCTTAATATCAATCCAAAGTTCAAACATGTCAGATAGTTTCTTCGACGGTTCAATGAAGAAAGGTGCAAGGCCATCGGAGAAGAGGTGGCCCGGCTCTTGGCGGTTGGGTTCATTGTGGAGGTCTTTCACCCAGAATGGTTAGCTAACCCGGTGCTTGTACTCAACAAGAATGGCACCTGGCGCGTGTGTGTGGATTACACGGATTTGAAAAAGGCTTGCCCGGCTGATCCTTTTGCTCTTCCCCATATTGATCAGATCATTGATGCTACGGCGGGTTGCGCACGATTGAGTTTCTTAGATGCTTACTCCGGTTATCATCAGATTAAGATGGCAGTCAAGGATCAAGAGAAGACAGCATTTATAACTCCTTTTGGGGCTTTCTGCTATGTGTCTATGCCTTTTGGGCTTAAAAGTGCCCAGACGACTTACCAGCGGTGTGTGCAGAATTGTCTTCACAATCAAATTGGGCGCAATGTTCATGCCTATGTGGATGATATAGTGGTGAAATCCAGGGAAGAGGAAACCTTGGTCACAGACCTGAAAGAGACTTTTGATAATCTTCGGGTTTACAAGATGATGCTTAACCTGGCCAAGTGTGTTTTTGGAGTACCAGCCGGCAAGCTCTTGGGTTTTCTGGTGTCTAACCGAGGTATTGAAGCTAACCCGGAGAAAATCAAGGCAATCACATCTCTAGCCAAACCAACCTGCGTCAATGATGTTCAACGACTGGAGGGTCGTGTGGATGCTTTGAGCCGGTTCATAAGCCGGTTAGGGGAAAAGGCTATGCATCTGTATCAATTGATGAAGAAAACGGATGTTTTTTGTTTGGAGTGATGCTGCGAACGCCGCTTTTGAGGATCTGAAGGCACAACTGGCTGAGCCGCCGGTCCTAGCTGCTCCAATTGAGAAAGAGCCACTATTATTATACGTGGCTGCCAACTCACGGGCTGTTAGTGTGGCTATGGTGGTAGAACGCAAGGAGGCTGGCAGAGAGAATCCGGTTCAGCGGGCAGTTTATTATGTGAGTGAAGTGCTAATTGAGTCTAAGCAACGATATCCACATTGGCAGAAGCTTGTTTATGGGGTGTTCATGGCAAGCCGGAAGGTTAAGCATTACTTTTAGGGACATCCAATCATTATGGTTAGCTCTGCTCCTTTGGGAGACATTATTCAAAATAGAGAAGTTACAGGGCGAGTTGCCAAGTGGGCAATTGAGCTTGGGTCTCATGGGCTGAAATATGTTCCACGCACTGCGATTAAGTCTCAAGCCCTGGTTGACTTCATCAATGACTGGATAGAGATGCAGATGCCAGAAGAAAAGCCGGACAACACATATTGGACTATTCATTTTGATGGGTCCAGGCAATTGGAAGGCTCGGGGGCTGGAGTTGTATTAACTTCCCCACGAGGTAATAAATTTTGTTATGTGTTACGATTGATGTTTCCATGCACTAACAACGCAGCAGAATATGAAGCATTGCTCCATGGTCTTCGAGTGGCAAAGGAGATGAGCTTGAGCCGGGTCAGATGTCTTGGTGATTCAGATCTAGTGGCTCAGCAGGTGTCTGGCAAGTGGGATTCCAAAGACCCTCTCATGGCGGCTTATCACCGAGAGGTCGATGCTGTTGCAGGATACTTTAAAGGTTATCAGGTGGAACACATTGACCGTCAAAAAGACGAAGCAGCCGATGCTTTGAGCCGGCTGGGGTCTCAATGTAAGCCGGTACCACCCAACACCTTTTTAGATGTTTTGCATAACCCCTCTGTCAAGTTGCCCACAGAAGAAGATTTAGTTGTTCCTGACCCGGAGGCCCAGTTGGTGGCGGCTCTTCACGTCATCCCAGATTGGACGGTGCCATTCTTGGCTTACATGACGCGGGGAGAATTGCCAGCGGATGAGACCCTGGCTCGACAGATAACCCGGCGGTCTAAGTCCATGACGATTTCGGATGGAGGGTTATTTCATCGCAGTGTTTCCGGAGCGTTTCAGCGGTGTGTTTCCCCCGAAGAAGGTCAAGAAATCCTTCGTGAAATCCATGAAGGCAATTGTGGTCATCACGCTGGGTCAAAATCTTTAGTGGCCAAGGCGTTTCATCACGGTTTTTACTGGTTGACGGCTCACGCTGATGCAGAAGATCTGGTCAGTAGATGTGATGGATGTCAGAAATTTGCACGACGAGCGCATGTGCCAGCTCAAGAGCTCCGGATGATTCCAATCACTTGGCCGTTTGCAGTCTGGGGGCTCGACATGGTGGGACCTTTCAAAAGATCTAAGGATAAAAAGACGCATTTCTTGGTGGCTGTTGATAAGTTCACCAAATGGGTTGAGGCGGAGCCTGTGAGTAAGTGTGATGCAGCCACGGCGGTTCAGTTCATGAAAAAAGTATTCTTCCATTTCGGTTTTCCACACAGTATTATCACAGACAATGGAACAAATCTATCCCAAGGGGCTATGGAAGAATTTTGTCAGCGAGAGCACATCCGACTTGATGTTTCTTCCGTAGCTCAACCTCAGTCCAATGGTCAAGCGGAGAGAGCCAATCAGGAAATTCTGAAAGGGCTAAAACCCCGGCTTATGGTTCCTTTACAGCGAACGCCGGGTTGTTGGGTAGAGGAATTGCCTTCAGTGTTATGGAGTATCAATACTACACCCAACAGGTCTACGGGTTACACACCCTTCTTCATGGTTCACGGAGCAGAAGCAGTATTACCCAGTGACATCCGTCATGACTCGCCCCGGGTGGCGGCTTATATTGAGGCTAACAATGAAAAAGACAGACAGGATGTGCTTGACTTGTTGGATGAAGAAAGAGACTTAGCAGCAGCGCGGTCAGCAATTTATCAACAGGACCTGCGTCGTTATCACAGCCACCGGGTTAAGTCCAGGACTTTTAAGGAAGGCGACTTGGTGCTCCGGCTTGTCCAAGATCTTTCAGATGCACACAAGTTATCCCCACCTTGGGAAGGACCCTTTGTGGTCAGTAAAAATTTAAACAATGGGTCCTACTACCTCATTGACATTCGAGAGCATGCAGACTCACGTAAGTCGGAAGAGGAGACCCGCCGGCCATGGAACATTGCTCAACTTCGTTCATATTACACCTGAGCCACCGGCTCTCAACATGTACATACGTTCATATTGTATATACGATGATAAGCAATAAAGTAATACCATCGGTCTCTTTTCTTTTCAAAGACTATGCATCTTTATTATTATTTTTATTCACAAATGACTATTAAGGAGCTGATCATATTTGAATCAAGTTTAACCTTTTTAGTCCAGCTCATGATCGTATCCGGATCTAGCTGTAAATCTTATGGTCACTTGGGGGCTTCCTGTTCAAACATAGGTCGTATTCGAACCAAAGAGAACATAGCTGCCGTAACCCTCTTGATCGGCTCAAGGCCAAACTCACTTGGGGGCTTCTTGATCGTATCTGAATCATAGCTTAACCCCTTTTGAGTCCGACTTGGATCGTATTCGAATCAGAGTCGTTAAAAACCGCTCAAGGTCATTTGGGGGCTTCCTGTTCAAACATAGGTCGTATTCGAACCAAAGAGAACATAGCTATCGGTACCCTCTTGATCGGCGCAACGCCAAAGCCACTGAGGACTATATGGTCGTATTCGAACCTTAGCTTAACCCCTTTGGACAGGTTTACTGATCATATTTGAATCAGGAACCCCCAACCTTTTGAATACAGATTTCAAATTATGTTTATTATCTGTTGCTTGCCTTTGAGTTTTTGTTGTTTTCAATATTACAAATGAGATAGTCTGGTTTTCTTCGCCGGTTCAATTATTGGACAACACAGCCGCCCGGGTTATTCAAGCCGGTGGTGCAAGGATCCAAAGGTACGAGCTACTAAGGTATGATGATCATTGAGTGTTCAAGGAATAGTAACTTTTCATACACATTCAATTATCAATTCATCACCCGGGTTATTTAAACCGGCGATCTAAAGATCAACAAGGATAAGGTATGGTTTTTACTTATACGCGCTTACCTGTTGCGTCAACTCAAGAGTTAGTATTAAACCTTACCCTTTGTTCACATTTGTCTCTGTTTTTCTTATTGAGGTAAATTTATGGGTTGTACGTTAGGTGTTTAAGCCTAGTTGGTTCTAAACCGCTTTGCCAGTCTTTTCCTTATATTCACATGAACGGAGTTCAACCATTGCAGAGACAAACACTAAATAATGCATACATTGACATCTGAAACACAGATTCACATAAGAAGTATTTTATGCACGACGGCATAAGCAAACATGCAGTGTTTTAACTAAAGTTATTACAAGGCTTTATAAGCCTAGGAAGATGATCACTGTCCCTCCCTCGCCGGTTCACCACCTTCTGTTTGCTGGAAATTGGATTTTGATCAATCAAAGCCGTTCATGGCGACAAATTCGGCTTCGTCGTCAATCAGGCCGACCGGGTCAATTTCCGGAGCAAAGGTATCTTCTCTCACAGGTGGGATCAGGTCTGCTACTTTGTATGAAGGAGTGGCCATCTTCTTATTTTCATTATCAAAACCCGGCTAGTACTTGTCAACATTGGTGTCTTCTCCAAGGCTAGTCGCCTGAGGCCGGACTTCGCGTACACATGCTATGAAATCATCCTGATCAAATGGAGACCCGTCCTCCTTCACAGTAGGATAACCTCTTGCCACGTCCACCGGGTCTAGGTCTGGCACCCAAGCCTTGGAGCGGCTTAGGGCAGTCAAAGCTCCAGCTCGCGCGCAGGAGCGTTTTACTTCTTGGAATCTCGCCGGAAGGATGGACAGCTTCTTCAGGACATCGCTAAGCTGGTTGGGTCCTTGATTTGCAGGAGAGATAGCGGCCAGAGCCTATTGTGCACCAATGTACAATTATTCAACTAAGGTGTATACAGCCTTCAGTTTAATCAACGGGTCTTGGCTCAGATTTTTACTTCGCGGACCTGCATATATTTAACAGAGTAAGTCGGCGGATCACATTCCGGTTTGGCATAAAATACATGAAAGGTCAAAACAAGGCAGCTTACCAAAGATAGCAGCGACCATCTGAGACACCCGACCCTTTAAACCATTCAGCTCGGTTGATATTTCCTTCAGAGTTGTTTCGGCTGTCTCAGCTCGCCGGGTCAGAAGTGTTTTCTCATCCTCCCAAGTTTTCTCTTTGGCAGCAAAGCTGGCTTTCAAATTCTCCATTTCTGAAAGGCTTATTTGCAGTTTGGAGGTGGAAGACTTGATTTCTGACTCCTGGCTCGCTAGCCGGGTCTTTGCGTCAGTCAGTTGAGAGTTTAGTTCAGACAAGGCATTCTGTGAAACATTCAGATAAGTCAAGACTTGGTTTTAAATTCCAGTATGCAAATTCAAGATTCAAGTCCCAAGTACTTTACGAATAAACCACTTGGCACTTGGGGGCTAATGTATGTCAAATCAAATTTTTATGGCTCTACCAACATATTTGAAGTCCCAAGTCCTTTACAAAGTAATAGCACTTGGCACTTGGGGGCTAATGTACGCAGTTCAGCAAGTTTATCAAGGATAAACCGGAATGTTGAGTACTTTGCAGATGGTTTTAAATTCTGAAGTACCGATTCATTAATGATCAAAATAAACCGGTACTTGGGGACTATGGATGAAGTCTTGTTTCTATCAATATCAGGCAAAGATTCTGAGGTAAAGGTCTTGGCCTATATTTTAAGTCTACAGGTTATTTCGTGCCTCTCATAATCTACAGACTTGGGGGCTGAAGGAATATTGGTAAACCGGAAACAACGTACCTCATATTTCAACTGAAGCTGCTTGACCATCTCGATCTCAGACTCACGACTGGAGTGTACATGACTGAGATAACCGGATAAGATGTCACTGGCATTAAGACGGTCGTAGTTGGCAACATCAAAGCGAACCTTCTGCCTCTCCAAGGCTTCTTGCTTAGCTGTGCACCGAGCCAACACCGTTGGATTCCCTGGCTCAACAAAACGTCTCCCAGTAATTTGAACATCTTGAACACGTGGAGACAGCGGGTCAGTTGAGCTTGACGGTCCAACTATGGAAGGATTCATAGTGGCTTGGTCAAGGGACAGCTCCGAAGGATTTGCTTCATGGATAATAGGCGAGTCTTCTGGGGTGGCAGTTAATGGAGAAGGCGGCCTAGCCGGCTCAAACCTTGGTACTGGCGGGTCTTCCGCCGGCTTTGTTACCTTCGCCTTCTTGGATCTAGCCTGGCCGCTAAAGAAAAAATATATATTACAGGACAGTCAGCATCAAGATACAATTGATCAACCCAGAAGAGAAGAGGATTTCTGATTACCTAGGGGCAGTCTTGAAAGCCGGGAATTGTGTTTGTGATGAGTCGCCTGAAGAACGAGACACCTCCTGAAAAGGTAAGAGAGGAGTTAAAAGAAATACAAGGAGCAGGATTCACTAAAACAAGTTAAAGACAGTAATAAGTAAACCTCGTTCGGACGTTTCTGAGGGGTCTGTTGAAGGACGACAACCGGCTCATCTTCAATCTCAACTTCACGACGGCTTTCATGCTGCTGCTTTTTCAAATGAAAGTTGGGATCCAAGTGAGCTAAGGGGTTAGAAAACCTTACTTTACGGATCACTCGTCGAACTTTGTGTCTTGGTAAGGGCTCTGAGTCGGAGGAAATGATAGTTACCTCTGCTTCCCCAGTTTGACTAGCCCCAGTGTCATCCTGGTAAGGATCAGTATCAATAAGATTGTTAAAAAGTTGGCCAAGGGAATCAAGGGCTACCTCCGAGTCAGACGAGTCATCAAGTTTCATCAAATTTTCAACGGTGGTTTTATTTTTCTTCTTCATTCTCCGGGTCGATTTCTTGGCGTTCATGGCGGCAAGTTTCACCTTCTTGGCAGCTTCATGGTCGTACTTCACTTTCCAAAAGTCAGAGTTGGCCTACAAAGACAAGAGGAAGGATCAGTGATAAACAATACGGCTGGACAAAATACAAAAGGAAAAAGATCAGAATGCCCTTACTTCTGGTACCTGGTTAAATTTACAGAAGGGATTTAACCCAACAACACTGCAATCTTTGTACTTCGCATTCACCAGAAGATTTGACATTGCGACAACATCTTCTTCGGTTAGTTCAGCCGGAGTATGACGGAGAGAGTCATCCGGATCTCCACCATATTCATACATCAACTTTGAACGACGGCTTAATGGAATAATCCGCCATGAGATCCAGCAGTGGGTTAGATCGACTCCAGTTAAACCGTTCCCCAACAAACCATTGATTCTTCTGATAGTTGGAATCAGTTTCTTGCGTTCAGCAACGGTAAGTTTGTCTGGTAGGGCGAACTTGGTGTCACGACGATCGGGGCGGTAACCCGGCAGTGGCTTCTCATTGGCAGGTGAGATGTCCTGACAGTAAAACCAAGTTTGGTTCCAGTCCTTTGGGTGACTTGGTAAAACTATGAGAGGGAAAACTGCACCCTGCCGGCGCTGAATCGAGATGCCTCCAAGTTCTAAACTAAGGCCATTGGTGCACTCGTTTTGCCGGTTCAGATAGAAGTACTCTCTAAATAGTTCCACAGTCGGCTCTTGCTGAAGATATACCTCACAGAGCACCTAGAAGTTACAGATATTGGATATGGAATTGGGCCCAATATCCTGAGGATGGAGTTTGAAGAAGTGAAGAACTTCTCTGAAATTTTTTGAGCCGGGCGGTGAGAAGCCCCGGTTCATGTGATCAGTAAAGACGATCACTTCACCGTCTTTCGGATTGGGTCGTTCTTCTTCCGGGTCAGGAGCACGATAAGACATGACGTTTCTTGAAGGCAGAAATCCAATGAGGAAGAACTCTTTCAGATGCTCCTCAGTTATGGTTGAGGGAACCCAATTGCAGATGGTTGGTGTCTTTGACGGCATGATGAACAAGGGACTGGAAAAGGAAAAATAAAGTGTCGGGTCAATTAACAGTTAAAGGTTGAAATTATAAAACAAGTAACGGCGGCTTAACTAAGGGCTAATGACATATAGGGAAAAGAAAGCCGGAATGTAAGCCGCCATGACTACAGATTTTTTCGGAAAGCAGATTCAGCTAAGTGTTGGCATAAACAAGTTTCACCAAGCTATCATTATCATTTTGGATCAAAAGGCTGTTTCAAAAAGGAAAATATTCTAGACCTAAAAACCTAGTACAGATGAGTTCGTCGACTATAAAGAAGCATCTATACAGGTAAAAGGGATCTACTGATATCAAAAATGAATGCCAAACAGCTACCATGCGAGTTATATCTCTTCTTTGGATCAAAAGAAGTTGCGGAGAAGATCTACAAGATGATCCATGGCGAACAGGTGAAGAACACTGAAGAACTCGCAAACTTAGAACAGATCTAGGTGCGTGAGAGAGAAGAAAACTTACAAGATGCAGACCTGCCGCGAAGAGTCGCCGCGTTCTCTGGACGGACTCAGGGTGATGCAGCGACCAAGCTTGACAACGACGAGGAGAGTTGCAGGGGCGGCGGAGCTCGAGCAGCGACGGAGGTTGCAAGAGGAAGAAGATGAGGAAGAAAGGAGAATGAGAAGGACTGGCCGCGTGCCTATTTATAAGGGCAGATGCGAACAGACGGGCGCGAAAATCAAGGGAGAACCAAATAATGGTTATCCAGCTATATAGACGCCTCGATTCTCGGGAAGCATTAAAAATCAAAAATCCGTTGGAAGATGACGTCATGAAAATTTTTGTGTTTTCAAAAGATGACGTCACGGCGGGTTACAAAGTTTTTTCAGGCAGAAGAGGAATTTCGTCTAAGTATTGAAGATTGACAAAGAACAAGGTTCAAAATCAATCTGGGGCCTAATGTTGGGATATTACTACCAGTATGACCCGCCTAGGAGAGGCCGGGTCAGCCCTAATGGCGGGTTACCTAAGAAGCCCAATATGCAGTCAAGATGATAGTTTATTAAACATATAGAAAGCCCAAGGGCCTCGGGCCGGCTTAAGGCCCATTATTGTAAACCGCCATATGGACGGCAAATACTTGTACAGAAAGGCATGTAAAGAAAATCACCGAGCCGAACACGATTATGAGCCGGCCGGGACTCCGTAGGCCACCTGATGTCAGCCCGTGTATATAAGGGGACGACCCGGTGACAGTTTAGGGCAAGAAACAACGAAGTCGATAACCAAGCCGGCGAGTTGAGCCTCTTGGAGATCGAAACCTCAACAATACCAATCACAACTAGACGTAGGCTTTTACCTTCATCATAAGGGGCCGAACTAGTATAAAACTCTCTCGTGTCCTTCATCGTAAGGGGATTTGTATGACGCGGAGTGTTGGCCGACTAAAAGGCAACATGTTCAACAATTAGGTATGGCGGAGATGCGTATGTTGAGATGGATGTATGGTCACACGAGGAAGGATCGAGTCCGAAATGATGATATACGAGATAGAATTGGGGTAGCACCCAATTGAGGAGAAGCTTGTCCAACATCGTCTGAGATGGTTTGGGCATATTCATCGCAGGTCTCCAGAAGCTTCAGTGCATAACGGACGGCTACAGCGTGCGAAGAATGTCAAGAGAGGGCGAGGTAGACCAAATTTGACATGAGAGGAGTTCGTTAAGAGAGACCTAAAGGATTGGAGTATCACCAAAGAGCTGGCTATGGACAGGGGTGCGTGGAAGCTTGCTATCCATATGCCAAAGCCATGAGTTGGTTGCAAGATCTTATGGGTTTCATCTTTAGCCTACCCCAACTTGTTTGGGACTAAAGGCTTTGTTGTTGTTGTTGTATAGTTGCAATCCAGCTTAAAACTTGCAATGGCGCCCCACATTCAAAAACTACTTTTTTTTGAAGGGCACATTCAAAAACTACTTGGAATTGCAGCCCAACTTGAAAAGTTGCAGTTGTGAACCCGCTTAAAAACTTGCAATTACGACTCCAGACTTGAAAAAAACTTTGGCCACATAATTTTTTTGACTGTGTAAGCTTAATATTCTGACTATGTAAGCTTAATTGCTGATAGGAACTTCACGTGCCAACCAAATAAAATAGAAAAATAAATAAATGTAATGAAATGAATGGATAGAAAAATAACTAAGAAATGATGCATGGAAAAAGGAAGAACAAAATCATTTGAAAATAAAATTAATAATAATAATAATAGAAATAACGAAGCAATAATGAAAAGAAAAATAGAAACGGTGTGGGAGAAGCCAAAATGAAAACGCAAGTTATTTTTTGTAAATGGCCCTCACGTAGAAACAACCAGGTCAAAAGAAGAAAAATCAGCTGACATAGCACATAACCCAACAAGCATCAAGGGAAACAGATAACGTCGTGGCGGTGAATGAGATATAAGAAAAACTCAGCTCGACACAAAAGAAAACTAGCAAGTCCGGAAAAAAAATGAACGGTAGCAAGTCCGAATAAATATGCTTTATCAATTTAATACTCCTATCTACGAAGAGACTCCCCGCATGGGGGACACGCTGAAAAGAGTCCCATTTCACTTCTTCTCCACTTACAACACAAACTGATCTCGCCAACAGCACGCTGTTAATGTCAACATGCGAAGTCTATCTACATTCATCAGCGAAAGATTCAGGATAGCCAGGAGAACACAGTGCCCAGAATGACTGCTTCATTCCAAGATATCAACAACTGCAGCTCATAGGTAGCCAGGAAGGGTTGTCATCCGCCAATCTCTTTTGAGATTACTCACCGACCTTGAGCAACGAGAAGGAACCAAGCCAATTTCTTTGTGATTACCCGTCGACCTTGAGCAACGAGAAGGCACTGAGAAAGGCAGCAGCACATTCAGAATGTCAATGATTCAACTACAAATCTAAACAATAGCTCAAATTCAAATTGCATCGACTTGGGAGTGCTTCAGTAATGTCACAAAGTGTCCTTAAAAGTGGGAAACGAGAGAAGGCAATCAAAATTGATAACAAAACGAAGTTCAAAAGAGAACAACAAACCTGACATAGTGACATTCCCCCTGTCTTCATGCTAATCCGGTTTCAGCTTTCTTAATTTCAAATATAAGTTCCGTCCACAACGAGAGAATAAACTTTTCTGCAGAATCATCCATAAGAGATACAAGGGCCTCCAACATTCTAGGTGCGTCTACATGCTCTTTGGTTGATGCAACAACATATTCCACAAACTCTGCTATTTCCTCGCCAAAAACTTCAATCGACTTCTCTGAAACCCAATGCCTCATTCTCTCATGCAATCCATGCTGCAAGAAAGAAAAGGTGTATTTGATGGTATAAGAATGAGATGGGGGTTCATATTTAAAACAGTCTGCAAGGCAACAAATTGACTGGTTCTCATTTCGAGTTTGCCTAATTCAAACATCTTTTTCAAGTATGGAAATTTAAAATGGAAAAAGGTAGATAATTCTGTTTCACCTTATCATAAATTGCCCAATTAACATCATAAGCAAATAGTTCTTCCTTCGTCTTAGGGATAGCAGCAAGCAACTGTTCTGCATCCAAAGTTTCCTTGTTCCCTGACTTGGATGTAGCTTGCAATTCAGAATTCACCTTTTCTCCTGGGGAACTGCTGTTCAGCTTATCTGAGACTAGCACTGGTACAGATACAATGCCCTTACCTTCACCATTGCTCTTATGAAACCCATCTACTGTCCAACAAAGCAAGACCAAAGTCAGCTTCAAGGTAGCTACACTATGGAGAAGGTATTGTAAATTAAGAAACGAAAAAATACACTCACTTTCCCTGCGCTGACGTTTCCTCTCGTGTTCAATTGTAGATTCAGGCTCCATGGGAACATACGTTGATGATATCGCATCAATTTGCAGAGAAGGCTTTCCAGCTGAAATCACTTCTTTATCTTTCCAACCTTGCAAACAAACAACTTTATTTTCCCCTAAATGTTCCTCTTTTTCACGTTGTCTCTTGCTTGTCCTTTCCTCCAGTGCACCACTCCTTGTATGACCATCGCCTTTCTCATCACTGATGCTTGTAGATGCCTGAACAGACTGAATTGGTGAACCCAGAAATTTACACCTCATTCTCTCTTCAACCATACTGTGTATCGTTTGCATAGCAGCCATATCAGTTTCATTGGCCTTCTCTTCTGTAGTATTCTCACAGTATTTCTGAAGGTGCTGGCTCGTGGCTTCATTGACATTAACCTGTTTAAACCCAAAAATAAGCATGGATCAGAACAGAATAAGCATTTCACAAGATTGAACCCCGGGGTGTGCAGACAAAAGCTTTACTTTTCTAATGTTCAGGCAAAATTTGCAAACGAAATTGAAAAGGTTTATTTTTTTCAAATGCAGGCTCTCCTACGCCATGAGCTTTATACAAAAATATTCCAAAGGTGGCCAATTCCTCATTAAGAAAGAAGAGCATAGAAATATTAATGCTTGTAATGAAAGCTGCAAAGTCACAGTTGATTTGTAAGCACAATAACATCAACGGAAGCAACTTTACAAGGATAACTTCCTTTTATAGACAACCCACTGTAATCAATAAAATACTAAGATGATTTCTCAAATATTATCAGAACTTTTAATATTATATGATCTACACTACAAATGTTTTAAACAACACTGCAGAAGAATAGAGATCATTATTAGTTCTGTCAAGCCAATAAACCATCATTCACTATTAATTAATTAATTTAGTCTAACAAAACTTTACACCGATGCCACTAGTTTCAAAGCAAATTCAGTTTTTAAGACCTTCTAAGAGCAATATCATTCCCGTTAGGTCCAATTACGCACATGCCACCCCGCCATCCATTTAACAACTAGTGCGACATGAAATAATCAAATTACCCTTAGGTCCCCACATGGCAAAGCCATCTCCCCACTCACTGGTGCATGGGCCCACCTGTCAGCCCATCTTCTCACTCTGGAGAGGTGCACCAAGCCGCTCCCCACTACTCCACCCGAATTCACAATGGCAGAGCCACCTCTAGGTGACCCAAGGCGGCTACCCAGGCTTGACCTGCAAGCCTCTATTGAAAAGACATGCGTATTAGAGCTTGGTGATGATGATTTTATAGGCAGATTTTCATTGACCTAGAAGCAGTTAGGCTTTGCCCAGGCTCCCACAACTGGCTGGCTCCGCCACTGATCACATGGATGTGGGACTATTCTCCCAATTCAATTGTTGAATTTATACTGATGTTAGCACAATATTTTTCAAAATGATGTAAATCCACAAGAGATATGTGATGTACTACAAAAGTCATAAAATAAATTGCCAATCCGATAATGACATATCTAACTAGGGCCAACTCCTTTCCAAGAAATCATATATCTTAGTCTGTACATTTATCTATGGATGTTGCAAGCAAAAATGACATGCAGACCAGTACATACCAACAGCTCTTGACCATCAATTCTTAGTTTGTTGAGCAACCGCCATGCACGAAGACTGCCTTCGGCAGATTCAAAATCACAAAAGCCAAACCCAGTAGGAGTTCCACCAATTGGATTTGTGACTGGATTCCAACTTTTTACAATTCCACAGACCTGTAGCAAAAATAAGGCACATATACACATCACTATCTACTCCATTATTCCAAAGCATATGTCATCTAATGCTTCATAGCTTTTCCTTTTATAAACTCCAACTAACTAGCTTTTATCTATAATAAATATTATGTAACATGCTTTGCCAGAATCTAATAGGTCAATACAATCTTAAGAGATCATCTTATGAGCTAGGTTGTAAGTACTATAAGTTCACAAGAGGCAAATTTAACAATATACCTGAAGAAGAGAAAGAACAAAGTCATTGTCCACTGTTGATGCAATCTTGCCAACATATACTTTAAATTGTGGCTCATTAACTGGAGGAACAGGTGCGATATGAGGTCTAGTCACAGCTCCAGGATCAAAATCAGTAGCTGGAGGAACAGGTGTCATAGGTGGTCTAGTCATGGCTCCGTGACCAAAGACGTTAGCTGGAGGAACAGGCGCAATAGGTGGTGTAGTCACAGCTCCATGACCAAAAACGTTAGCTGGAGGAAGAGGCGCGATAGGTGGTCTAGTCACAGCTCCAGGACCAAAAACGTTAGCTGAAGGAAGAGGTGCGATAGGTGGTCTAGTCACAGCTCCAGGACCAAAAACGTTAGCTGAAGGAACAGGCGCAATAGGTGGTCTAACCACAGCTCCAGGACCAAAAACGTTAGCTGGAGGAACAGGTGCGATAGGTGGTCTAGCCACGGCTCCAGGACCAAAAACATTAGCTGGGGGAACAAGTGCGATAGGTGGTCTAGCCATGGCTCCAGGACCAAAAACATTAGCGGGAGGAACAAATGCGATAGGTGGTCTAGTCACGGCTCCAGGACCAAAAACATTAGCTGCAGGAACAGGTGTCATAAGTGGTCGTGGTCTTGCCATGGCTCCAGGACCAAAAACATTAGCTGGAGGAACAGGTGTGATAGGTGGTCTAGTCACGGCTCCAGGACCAAAAGCTCCATCAATTACCGCTGGCCGCTGATGTGATAACACACTAACAGGATGATATGTGTGGCTTGGATGGAAGCCTGGAAGACCTGCACAGATAGGATACTGTTATATATACCTAAGGATCTACAGCAGAAAAAAACATTAACAAAGTCCGCCTGCCATATTACTAAGAATTCAGCAATCCAAACACATAATGCATGATTTATCCTTGCAGACAAATCAACTTGGCGACCAAACAGAAACAAAATAACTTACAACTAGTTAACTATAGGAAATGAACCTATGAATAGGTTAACATCATTCAGCATAGACATGCAAGTAAGTTCAGTGCAGAATAACCCGAGATAAAACATTATACTGCTCTGATAGGTTTTCTTCACAAAATTCAGAGAGATCGTACATGACTGCGAATTTGTAATACATTACCCAGTATAAAGAAACTGATGATAAATACTCCCTCTGTCCGGAATTACTTGTCACGGAAATGGATGTATCTAGACATATTTTAGTTTTAAATACATCCATTTTTATTTTATTTCTGCGACAAGTAATTTGGGACGGAGGGAGTACCTTGCTATCAGTACAAATAATCAACATTGTATTTATGAAGTTTTCATATTTCTGCAACCTGGAGGCAGATTTATGTAGATATCCAAATTTGAACCTAAACAAACACAATTGTTTGTAGCAACTATTTGCAGAACTCGGAAAGATCATGGTAACATAACCAATGTACTACAATGTACGAAATATTTACAAAATGCTTTGCTGTCAATGGACTCTCATTAAAATGGTTGGGATGACTTGAACATAAAAAATGAAAATAATAAAGCGCACATTTTGGAAATGTCACAATTGAAGTTTGCAAAAATCCACAGTACGATGAAGTACGTAAACAACATGCACACTAACTCAAGCAAAAAGGTAAATTACAGCATGTAATCAGTTAGACCACCGAAATACTATGCACTGCATTTGATTTAATGTAACAAGACAGACAATAAGCATTACCAAACACATCAAGGTCGTGGAAGCAAACCAAAACACACCAAAGGTCGTGTAAGATCATTAGATCATCTGAAACAAACAAGGCTCGCCTTTCTCGTAAGGCAGTGCATCAGGGCACAGCCAATACTGTTACAGAGAAGCAGTCAGTCAACGATAAAATTGTTAATCATAATACAAATGCAGCCATTTCTATGTTCTAAAACCAAATCTCCACCTGTAAAAAGAACAAATCACTAGAATCTGAATCAGTCATCCGTCCCTTCTAAATTGCTAGGTCAGTTGCAAAAATTGAGTTCGGCAAAAGCGATCAACAATGTTCGTCGCAATAATTAAACCTACCGAACGGGTTAAGGGGGGTGCCTGGGTGCGGACCGAATCCACCCGGCGGTGGTGGTGGAGGCTGGTATACGCGAGGCCCATGGAAAGTGCCGGGTGGCAAGACGGGCGGAAATACCAGCGGCCGCCGCGTTTGGTAGAAGGGCGCCGGGTACGGCGCCGGCCGCGGAACGCCGGGGGGCTGGAAGGGGCCAGCAAACGCGATCGGGGCGGGGTTGGGCCTGGGGGTGGGGGTCGCAGCGTTCATCGGTTGGTTGGGTTGGGCGGCGGCGGGTGGGCGCGACATGGCGGCCGCCAGTACCACGGCGGGGGCGGAAGCGGGGAGGCAGCGGGCAACAAGAAAGCTAGGGCAGATCTGGAGGAGAACACTCGGCGTGCGTACGAGAACTAAGAGGGAACTCTGGAGGGAGGTTTAGGGTTAAATCCCCCACGCTTCCATGGTGGCACGGTATTCTCTTCTAGGTTTAGGCCTTTAGGGTTCTTCGCCCTCTCCCCGCCGCCGTGTCGCACCCCACGCCACCGCCGCCCCCCTCCAAACCAATGCACCGATGAATGCTGCAACCCACACGGCCAGGCTCAACCCCACCGCGATTTCGTTCACTGGCCCCTTCCAAGCCATCGGCGTTCCGCCGCCGGTGTCGTACCCGGCGCCCTTCTACCTCATGTGTCCCGCCTCAGTATTTTCACGTCGTCACGCCGTCCGGCGCTTTCCCCCGAACCTCGCTTGTGTGGGGCTTCGTCGGGTGGATTCCATCTATGCCCAGGCGCCCTCTTCCTTGTATGGCTTTTCTTGTGGGATTTTGATGCGGTGGAAGAAATCTCATCTACCTGAGTTGCTAAGCCTTTTTATAGACAGTGACTGTTTATTATCAATTAATGCACGACAAACAATGAGCATATCTCGCACGTCATCATGATGTGTTGCAAGGGTGTCATTGGTTAAAATTTTGATAGCGCACCACACATTTGGTGATTAAATGGGGGGGAAGAAAATCAAAGGAAGATTTGGAATTATTGATGTTTTATTTCCTTCTCCCTGAACCCCACGTGAAGCCCGGAAAGGGCAATTACTTGTTTTAGAAAAACTTATAATTCTCACTAAAGATAGAAGCTACAAGGAGACTAGTGCTAGGTGAGTACACGTGTGCGCTTTTGCTATGATCTAAGCATTCCATAAGAAGTCCAAACTCGGTATAAGCCTAGCATGCAAATAGTTTGATATGTCACATCTCTAGCCCCAACCCGCTCCATGGTCAAGTTGATTACAATATAAATGAGATATTTATAATGTTGTGTGCATGTTTGTACCATTGCAAGGATGTTGTCAGCGAGTGTAGTATTGTAGGAATGTATGTATGGGGGGCAAGGGTTTCATCAAAATTCAAGCCTTTAACTTGAGAGAAATATTGAGCCCCTAATCTTGCATTGTTTCTAATGATCACTTCATACTCGTCTTTGCTTGTTCTTGAAGACTCATTTGGTTCCGATCATGTTATAACCCTCTTTCCGATTGGTCTCTTCACAATGACCACATCTTTTATCATGGGTGAAGTTGTTTAACTCTTTTTGCATGGCAACAATCAATCTGGTTCCATCAAGGCTTGTTGTACCTTAAGTGACTCAAAACTAGGGGAAAAAGAGAAGCGAGCACAAGAATTAGTCAACCATTTACAAGTGACTACCCTTGTGACAATCCACTTAAGACATTGCCAACTTGAACCCGGTCGGACACTAAAGGCATGGAGGAAGGTGGATCTTGAGGATCTTCGTCATCCCTTGAACTTTCGTCTTCATCCTGTTCATCCACGGTTAGAGCTTGGGATTAATCACTTGCTGTACTTGCTCCATCTTAAGCTTGATCATTTGTTTGATCTTGTGCTTGATGATAATGGACTTTTTCTTGCTCTTGATCTTGCACAGCAACTTGGTCTTCTTGATGATCTTGCTCGTTCTATTGTGAGGGGTCTTATTCTTGTTATTGGAAGCTAGGTACATCTTGATCAATGTGATCTACATGTGGTGTAAGCCTTGATGGTAAAATGATGGTGCTTGAGGTTTCTTCGTCATTGATGTGAGCTTGCTCCTTGGGGAAAATGTCATCAATGCATATAGTCATGATGTCTTGTAAAAGATCCGCATCACCTACGTCACCATTTAGATAAACTTTATATCCATGGGATCCATTGAATTCATCAAACATCGCGTCACAAGTTTCCTCAACACATCTATTGGATTTGTTTAAGACCCTATAGGCGTGAGAGTCTGATCTTTATCCAACAAATATATCCTCGAAATTTAGCCAACTGGGGTTCCTTGCTGAGAAGCAAACACTTACAGTCGAATACCCAGAAATATTTGGCGTTTGGCTTGTTCCCGGTTAAGAGCTCACATGATGTCTTGTTCAAGTACTTGCAAAGGAAGATTCGGTTCAACAAGCGATGTTGATGGTCTCATCCCAAAATCTATATGGTGACTTGTACTCATCTGACCGGTTCTTCCTCTTGGCTACACCATTTATGTTGAGGGGTGTAAGGTGTGGAATATTCATTCTCAGTCCCCTCATCACCAAGAAATCCTTCAAGGGTGTAATTCTTGAACTCTGAGCCATCGTCGCTTCTAATTACCAACAATACTTTGTCAAACTTGCGTTGTGCTTGCTTGGCAAAATCCACGAATGTCACCTTCACCTCGTCCCTGGACTTGAGAAATAACACCGTACCCATGTATATATTGAGTAATCATCAACAATGAATATACCATACTTCTTCCCCCCAAGGCTATCCCATGATGGAGGCCCAAAGAGATCCACATAGAGGAGCTCAAAAGGCCTTGAGATTGAAATGACACCCTTGGAAATATGCTTTGCTTTATGTTGCTTTCTGATTATGCTTTCACTACACACACGGTTTTTCAGAAAAGAAACATCCTATTCCAAGGATGTGCTCATCCTTTAGGAGATTTTTGGGATTTCTCGTGCTGACATGGGCTAGCCGACGACGCCATAGCCACCTCTTATCGGCCTTGGTCATTAGACACATTTCTTGGAAAGTGCTCTATTTCGAGAAACCAACCATGTTAAGGTTGTCATCCATGTGTCCAACAAAAACCACTTTGGAGGGTATCTCTTCTAGACACGTTGGTGAAGGAAATATGCCCTGTAGGCAATAATAAAGTTGTTATTTATATTTCCTTATATCATGATAAATGTTTATTATTCATGCTAGAATTGTATTAACTGGAAACTTAGTACATGTGTGAATACATAGACAAACAGAGTGTCCCTAGTATTCCTCTACTTGACTAGCTCGTTAATCAAAGATGGTTAAGTTTCCTGACCATAGACATGTGTCATCATTTGATGAACGGGATCACATCATTAGAGAATGATGTTATGGACAAGACCCATCCGTTAGCTTAGCATAATGATCGTTTAGTTTTATTGCTATTGCTTTCTTCATGACTTATACACATTCCTCTAACTATGAGATTATGCAACTCCCGAATACCGGAGGAACACCTTGTGTGCTATCAAACATCACAGCGTAACTGGGTGATTATAAAGATGCTCTACAGGTGTCTCCGAAGGTGTCTGTTGAGTTGGCATAGATCAAGATTAGGATTTGTCACTCCGTGTATCGAAGAGGTATCTCTGGGCCCTCTCGGTAATGCACATCACTATAAGCCTTGCAAGCAATGTGACTAATAAGTTAGTTGTGGGATGATGCATTACAGAACGAGTAAAGAGACTTGACGATAACGAGATTGAACTAGGTATGATGATACCGACGATCGAATCTCAGGCAAGTAACATACCGATGACATAGGGAATGACGTATGTTGTTATGTTGTTTGACCGATAAAGATCTTCGTATAATATGTAGGAGCCAATATGAGCACCCAGGTTCCGCTATTGGTTATTGACCGTAGATGTGTCTTGGTCATGTCTACATAGTTCTCGAACCCGTAAGGTCCGCATGCTTAACGTTCAATGACGATCTGTATTATGAGTTATGTGTTTTGGTGACCGAAGTTTGTTCGGAGTCCCGGATGAGATCACGGACATGACGAGGAGTCTCAAAATGGTCGAGAGGTAAAGACTCATATATTGGAAGGTTATATTCGGACATTGGAATGGTTCCGAGTGATTCATGTATTTTTTTTGGAGTACCGAGGGGTTACCGGAACCCCCCGGGGAAGTGTTGGGCCAACATGGGCCTAAGGGAGAGAGAGGGAAGCCTGCGGGGGGTGGCCACGTGCCCCCCTCCTAGGGAGTCCGAATAGGAAAAGGAGGAGGGGGCGGCGCCCCCTTCCCTTTCCCTCTCCCTCTCCTTCCTATTCCCTCCGGTGGAGAAAGGAAAAGAGGGGGGGGGGCGAATCCTACTTGGACTAGGAGTCCAAGTAGGACTCCTCCCATGGCGCGCCCCTCCTGGTTGCCAGCCTCTCTCCCCCTCCTTTATATACGCGGGTGATACGTCTCCAACGTATCTACTTTTCCAAACACTTTTGCCCTTGTTTTGGACTCTAACTTGTATGATTTGAATGGAACTAACATGGACTGACACTGTTTTCAGCAGAATTTCCATGGTGTTATTTTTGTGCAGAAATAAAAGTTCTCGAAATGACCTGAAAATCAACGGAGATTATTTTTGGAATATATAAAAAATACTGGTGAAAGAATCAAGGCCAGGGGGCCACACCCTGTCCACGAGGTGGGGGCGCGCCCCTTGCCTCGTGGGCCCCCTGGTGCTCCACCGACCTCAACTCCAACTCCATATATTCGTGTTCGGGGAGAAAAAAATTAGAGAGAAGGATTCATCGTGTTTTACGATACGGAGCCGCCGCCAAGCCCTAAACTCTCTCGGGAGGGCTGATTTGGAGTCCGTCGGGGCTCCGGAGAGGGGAATCCGTGGCCATCATCATCATTAACCTTCCTCCATCACCAATTTCATGATGCTCCTGCAACGTATCTATTATTTTTTATTGTTCCATGCTATATTATATTCTGTTTTGGACATTATTGGGATTTATTATACACTTTTATATTATTTTTGGGACTAACCTATTAACCGGAGGCCCAGCCTAGAATTGCTGTTTTTTTGCCTATTTTAGGGTTTTGCAGAAAAAGAATATCAAACGGAGTCCAAACGGAATGAAACCTTCGGGAACGTGATTTTCGGAACGAACATGATCTAGAGGACTTGGACCCTACGTCAAGACATCAACCAGGAGGCCACGAGGTAGGGGGCGCGCCTACCCCCCTGGGCGCGCCCTCCGCCCTCGTGGGCCCCCTGTTGCTCCACCGACGTACTCCTTCCTCCTATATATACCTATGTACCCCCAAACTACCAGATACGGAGCCAAAACCCTAATTCCACCGCCGTAACTTTCTGTATCCACGAGATCCCATCTTGGGGCCTGTTCCGGAGCTCAGCCGGAGGGGGCATCGATCATGGAGGGCTTCTACATCAACACCATAGCTCTTCCGATGAAGTGTGAGTAGTTTACCTCAGACCTACGGGTCCATAGTTATTAGCTAGATGGCTTCTTCTCTCTTTTTGGATCTCAATACAAAGTTCTCCCCCTCTCTCGTGGAGATCTATTCGATGTAATCTTCTTTTGTGGTGTGTTTGTTGAGACCGATGAATTGTGGGTTTATGATCAAGTTTATCTATGAACAATATTCGAATCTTCTCCGAATTCTTTTATGTATGATTGGTTATCTTTGCAAGTCTCTTCGAATTATCAGTTTGGTTTGGCCTACTAGATTGATCTTTCTTGCAATGGGAGAAGTGTTTAGCTTTGGGTTCAATCTTGCGGTGTCCTTTCCCAGTGACAGTAGGGGCAGCAAGGCACGTATTGTATTGTTGCCATCGAGGATAACAAGATGGGGTTTATTTCATATTGCATGAGTTTATCCCTCTACATCATGTCATCTTGCTTAAAGTGTTACTCTGTTCTCTTGAACTTAATACTCTAGATGCATGCTAGATAGCGGTCGATGTGTGGAGTAATAGTAGTAGATGCAGGCAGGAGTCGGTCTACTTGTCTCGGACGTGATGCCTATATACATGATCATACCTAGATATTCTCATAACTATGCTCAATTCTGTCAATTTCTCAACAGTAATTTGTTTACCCGCCGTGAATACTATGCTCTCGAGAGAAGCCACTAGTGAAACCTATGGCCCCCGGGTCTATCTTCCATCATATTAATCTTCCAATACTTAGTTATTTCCTTTGCCATTTATTTTACTTTGCATCTTTATCATAAAAATACAAAAAATATTATCTTATCATATCTATCAGATCTCACTCTCGTAAGTGACCGTTTAGGGATTGACAACCCCTTATCGCGTTGGTTGTGAGGATTTATTTGTTTGTGTAGGTACGAGGGACTCGTGCGTGGTCTCCTACTGGATTGATACCTTGGTTCTCAAAAACTGAGGGAAATACTTACGCTACTCTACTGCATCACCCTTTCCTCTTCAAGGGAAAACCAACGCAAGTGCTCAAGAGGTAGCACCATGCGTGAGTAATTTCATCGTAAGCTTGCTGGACGGTGATGGTTTGGATGAGATTTATCATGTAATCGAGTTAGTTTTGTTAGGGTTTGGTCCCTAGTATCCATTATGTTCAGATATTGATGTTGCTATGACTTTGCTATGCTTAATGCTTGTCACTAGGGCCCGAGTGCCATGATTTCAGATCTGAAACTATTATGTTTTCATGAATATATGTGAGTTCTTGATCCTATCTTGCAAGTCTATAGTCACCTACTATCTGTTATGATCTGGCAACCCCGAAGTGACAATAATCGGGACCACTTCCGGTGATGACCGTAGTTTGAGGAGTTCATGCATTCACTATGTGTTAATGCTTTGGTCCGATACTCTATTAAAAGGCCGGAGGCCTTAATATCCCTTAGTTTCCGCTAGGACCTCGCTGCCACGGGAGGGTAGGATAAAAGATGTCATGCAAGTTCTTTTCCATAAGCATGTATGACTATATTCGGAATACATGCCTACATTACATTGATGAATTGGAGCTAGTTTTGTGTCACCCTAGGTTATGACTGTTACATGATGAACCGCATCCGGCATAATTATCTATCACCGATCCATTGCCTACGAGCTTTCCATATATTGTTCTTCGCTTATTTACTTTTCCGTTGCTATTGTTATCATCACTATAAAACCAAAACCGTTGCCGTTACTTTTACCACTGTTACCACTATTATCATATTACTTTGCTACTAAATACCTTGCTGCAGATATTAAGTTATACAGGTGTGGTTGAATTGACAACTCAGCTGCTAATACTTGAGAATATTCTTTGGCTCCCCTTGTGTCGAATCGATAAACTTGGGTTGAATACTCTACCCTCGAAAACTGTTGCGATCCCCTATATTTGTGGGTTATCAAGACTATTTTCTGGCGCCGTTGCCGAGGAGCATAGCTCTATTCTTTGAGTCACTTGGGATTTATATCTGTTGATCACTATGAAGAACTTGAAAGATCAAAGAACCAAGATTTTCCCCTCAACTACGAGGGGAGGTAAGGAACTGCCATCTAGCTCTGCACTTGATTCACCATCTGTTTTGAGTAAACTTGCGACACCTACTACTGCTATTGATTCCGATAGGTCGCAAGTTATTGATGATGCCACTTCTGCTATGCATGATATTTATGATGAAACTACTTCTATGCTTGATACTACTATGCCACTAGGTGAATTTCTTGATGAACAACTTGCCAGGGTTAGAGAGAATGAAATTATTGAAACTGATAATATTGATGAAAGTGATGATGAAGATTCTCCTCCTAGATATGAATTGCCTATTATGCCTGAGGGTTATGTTATGGATGAAGAAACTGCTAGAGACTTCTTAGCTTGCAATGATAGATCTGATCTTAAGAAATTATTAGCTAAGCTTAAAGAAAAGTCTTTGAATGCTAGAATGAAATATGACCCTGCTTTTGCTACTTCACCTATCTTTATTACTGATAAGGATTATGATTTCTCTGTTGATCCTGAGTTAATTACTTTGGTTGAATCTGATCCTTTTTATGGCTATGAATCTGAAACTGTTGTGGCACATCTTACTAAATTAAATGATATAGCCACCCTGTTTACTCATAATGAGAAAACCCGCTATTATTATATCCTTAAGTTATTTACGTTCACATTAAAGGGTGACGCTAAAACATGGTTTAATTCTCTTGATCCTGGTTGTGTGTGTAGTCCCCAGGATATGATTTATTACTTCTCTGCTAAATATTGCCCCGCTTATAAGAAACAAGCTGCTTTAAGGGAAATATATAATTTTGTGCAAATTGAAGAAGAGAGTCTCCCACAAGCTTGGGGGAGGCTTCTTGTGACGCCCGGGTAATTAAGCTACAGTAACCCTCTGCTAAGGATGCCACGTCACCTCGGTTACTGTTGATAAACTAGAGTTAGTTCAAAAACGATTCAAATTCAAATTTAAAATATAGGCAAACAGTAAAAGTTTTCAAACATTGAAACTAAATTGTTCATCATGTGGCAAATAATCCCTAACTAATTGAGGTGAAGAAACCACATTCTTATAGAAAGTTTAGATGCATTTGAATAATTAAAATAGTAGGTAAAACAATTAAATAAATGCATTTTGGATTTTATAAAATACTAAACTATTCTGTTCAGGGATAAAACCTTTTGTGGCAGTAGATATAATTGTAACTCTATTTTAAGTGTGGGTTTTATTTTTGTAAAACTATAAAGTATTAAAGAAATAAAAGCAAACAGAAAAGACAAAAGGGATGATAAAATAGAAATAAAAAAGAAAACCCCCAGGCCAACTGGGCCTCGGCCCAGCCAGTGGCCTGCCAGGCCGGCCCACTCCCTCCCCTGGCCTATAACCCCCTGGAGGCACCAAACCCTAACCGACACCCCCACGTAGCCACTTCCCATCCCCACTCCCCTCGCTCACCCACTCCTCGATCCCCTCTGGATCGGGGCAACGACCGCGGCGTCCGGCGCCCGACCCCGCGCCCCGCCGCTGGGCTCCGTCACCGGTCGCCGGCGCGCCTCTGTCCTCCCCCGCGATGCCACCATGCCGGAGCCCCCCTCGCCGCGATGCCCTCCCACCTCGTGCCGTCAGGACAGGAGAGAGCGCTCCCGCTCGATCCCATGCTCGCTCGGTCCCCTGTCGCCGAGTTGTGCCGCCCCGAAGCCCCTCCTGCCGTCCTCGCGCCGGAGCCCTCCTCCTCGCGGCCATGGCGTCCACTGGACTGTGCGGCGCCCTCTCAACTGGATCTCCCTCACCCAAGCCGACGACATCGTTCACTGTCGCGCCATCGTGCCGCTGCTACGGCGCCGCCCTGGCTCCCCGAGCTTCTCCTCGACACCCCTGCAGTGAGCTCCGGTCCTCCTTGACCTATCCCATGTCTCCTCCGCACCCGTTAACTTGGTTATAGACAAGGTCGTGCTCTTCGCGCCGCGTTTCGCTGCCGTCGTTGCCTCGCCTATGTAGCGCCATGTCCGTCCGCGCCCTGCCGTGCCGCCCCGACCGCGCCTCCCCGGTAGCCCCTGCTCGCTCCGCTCGCCGGCCTTGCTGCAGCTGGACCAGAAGCGGGCGCGGCCACAGCCGCCGGCGCCGGACCCCCAGCGCCCGCGCGCGCCCCCTCTGCCGCACTTAGCAACCGTCCATCTTGCCCCGTTTCGCTCACGCGCGCCGCCCACTGCTGTGTGTGCCACCGCCCTGCCTCCGCCCTGCGGCGGCCGTGCCGTTGCTCCACACCGGTGCGCCGCCTTGGCCCTTGCTCCCTGTGGCCTCCCTGCCGTGGCTGCCGGCGCACCGCGACGCCCAAGTCGGGTGCACCCCACGGCCCAGCGCCCGTTCGGGCTGTGCCCGATAGCCCAGCGCCCGATTGCCCCCCTGGCCCAATGACAAGTGGGGCCTAGCCCCCTCAACGTTTTAAGAAAAAAGGGATAAAAAGTAGTAATAATAAAAATTTAATTAATTAATTAATTAATTAGTTAACTAAATTAATTAACTTAATTAATCCTGATTAGTTTAACCTAATGCCTAATTAAACTAATGGACATGTTTAGTTAATCTAGGTCAATGACAGTGGGACCCACTTGTCAGTTTGACCGGTCAACGGTCAGAGTTGACCGCTGACGTCAGGCTGACATCATGCTGACGTCATAAATGCCTTTTGATTTAAATTAATTCTATTAATTAAAAGAAATGAATTAAAACTTTAGAAATTCATATAAAATAAACCGTAGCTCAGATGAAAATACTTTCTACATGAAAGTTGCTCAGAACGACGAGACGAATCCGGATACGCAGTCCGTTCGCCCGCCACACATCCCTAGCATAGCAAACCTGCAACATTTCACCTCCGGTTCATCTGTCCGAAAACGTGAAACACCGGGGATATTTTCCCGGATGTTTTCCCCCTTTACCGGTACCACCTCTTACCGCGTTAGGGCACCCCTAGCACCGCTACTTGTCATGTCATGCATCGCTATGCATCCGTTTGCTTAATATTTATTGTTTCTTCCCCCTCTTCTCTCGCTAGACACCGAGACCGACGCCGCTGCTACCAAGTACGACTACGGTGTTGACGACCCCTCTCTCTTGCCAGAGCAACCAGGCAAGGCCCCCCTTGATCACCAGATATCGCCTACTCTTCTCTATACTGCTTGCATTAGAGTAGTGTAGCATGTTATTGCTTTCCGTTAATCCTATCCTGATGCATAGCATGTCATTGTTGCTACTACTGTTGATACCTTACCTGCAATCCTACATGCTTAGTATAGGTTGCTAGTACTTCATCAGTGGCCCTACATTCTAGTCTGTCTGCCATGCTATACTATCGGGCCGTGATCACTCGGGAGGTGATCACGGGTACATATACTATATACTGTTGCATACTTATGTTACTGTTCAGAGATGGGGGCTGAAGGGGCAGGTGGTTCCACCCAGGTAGTGGTGGGCATGGGTTCTCGACGGCCCCCGACTGTTACTTTGTGGCGAAGCGACAGGGCAGGTTGCGGCCACCTAGGAGAGAGGTGGGCCTGGCTCGGGTCGGCGTTCGCGGTTATTTCAAGATAACACGTTTAACGAGATCTTGGTATTTGATCTGAGTCTGGCCACTGGCCTATACGCACTAACCATCTACGCGGGGACAGTTATGGGCACTCAACGTCGTGGTATCAGTCGAAGCCTTCGTGATGTCAGCGACTGAGCGGCGCGCGCCGGATTGGACCGCGTAATGCAACTTCCTTTGTAATGGAGGTTGCTAGGTCTGCTCACCGGCCGCGTTTGCAACATGCAGGTGTGCAACGGGCGATGGGCCCAGACCCCTGCGCCATAGGATTTAGACCGGCGTGTTGACCTCTCTATTGTGCCTAGGTAGGGCTGCGACGTGTTGATCTTCCAAGGCCGGGCATGACCCAGAAAAGTGTGTCCGGACAAAGGGGATCGAGCGTGTTGGGAAATGTGGTGCACCCCTGCAGGGAAGTTAATCTATTCGAATAGCCGTGACCTTCGGTAATAGGACGACTTGGAGTTGTACCTTGACCTTATGACAACTAGAACCGGATACTTAATAAAACACACCCTTCCAAGTGCCAGATATAACCCAGTGATCGCTCTCTAACAGGGCAACGAGGAGGGGATTGCCGGGTAGGATTATGCTATGCAATGCTACTTGGAGGACTTCAGTCTACTCTCTTCTACATGCTGCAAGACGGAGGCTGCCAGAAGCGTAGTGTTCGACAGGATTAGCTATCCCCCTCTTATTCTGGCATTCTGCAGTTCAGTCCACCGATATGGCCCCTTTACACATATATCCATGCATATGTAGTGAAGTTCCTTGCTTGCGAGTACTTTGGATGAGTACTCACGGTTGCTTTCTCCTTCTTTTCCCCTATCCCTTCTACCTGGTTGTCGCAACCAGATGTTGGAGCCCAGGATCGAGACGCCACCGTTGACGACGACTCCTACTACACCGGAGGTGCCTACTACTACGTGCAGCCCATTGACGGCGACCAGGAGTAGTTTAGGAGGATCCCAGGCAGGAGGCCTGCGCCTCTTTCGATTTGTATCCCAGTTTGTGCTAGCCTTCTTAAGGCAAACTTGTTTAACTTATGTCTGTACTCAGATATTGTTGCTTCCGCTGACTCATCTATGATCGAGCACTTGTATTCGAGCCCTCGAGGCCCCTGGCTTGTAATATGATGCTTGCATGACTTATTTTATTTGTAGAGTTGTGATGTGATATCTTCCCATGAGTCCCTGATCTTGATCGTACACGTTTGCATGTATGATTAGTGTATGGTCAAATCGGGGGCGTCACAAGTTGGTATCAGAGTCGACTGCCTGTAGGAATCCCCCTTTCCAACTCCCTGGCCGAAGTTGAGTCTAGACTTCACAAAACTTTTACTAACATGGCTGTGTGGCCCATGGGCCCACGTCGCCATTGGGTGGTATTAGGATCTTTTATTCCTCGTCTATACTCTGGGATTCTAAGCTCTCTTCTATTCGGGTTAAATGGTTTTTAATATCTAACTCTAGGTTCTCGATAATACTTTCTCCCGGAGAGCCCCTTATTACAGATGATCGTCTGCTGCACCGGAAGAATCCAGAGATACTCTCCGATGTTCTCTTGAGACTTTGTAGCATCGCTTTTGCAAGTCCCTTTCATCGATAAACCCCTATGGATAACCACGTATACTCGCCATTCATACAATGCTTCCCAGTTGATCTTGTTATTACAAGATACCCCGAAATTCTCTCCGTTGTTCCGAGAATCCTTTGAGCTTACTGCCTTGTTGTTCTTTGCCACATGAATACCACTATGGATAATTTCTAGCACTCACCGGATATTTGCTCATCCCCAGTTGATTCATGTATTTCACAAAAGTCTTCAAAATACTATTTGAACTTCTGAAAATCCTGAGTAGCCTATTGCTCTTGAAATTCTTACTTGCTTGCATTATGGTTAATCCCATAAGTCTATAATCTTATTGGCATCCCTTGTCATTATCATTTTGAGTCCGTTGATTCAAAATGTTGCGAATGCTCGCCATCCTCAATCAGATCCTAGAATTCATCCTTCCGGCTCAGACGTCATTTTAAACATGAGCTGGTTATCGACCAATCAAATTGCCGTCGATTGTACCCCTAAGTCTATTCGACTGATCCATTCTTAATGAGAGCGTTGGCTTCTGATCCCCTGATTTGGAAATGATAATTCCCTTGCATTTGAGCTTTGGATTAGTCAGTAGTTTCGATAATCCGATGCCCTTTCATTCCTTCTTCTTTTGATAGAGTACCAATACTCGCATTAGCTCTGTTGTAGACCATAAGACCCCTTGTTGGATTATTATCTGACAACGTCCTTCATATTCAATAAGCTTGAGAGCCTTTCCTCAGATACATAATGCCTTTGGTAAATTGTATCCTCTGCTTTCTCAAGCATGCTATACTATTGAGCTTGTGTTAATTATTCTTGAGATTTGTGGTATGTGCTCCTAAGATGCCCCGATGGGTTGAACCTATGCCTGCCCCAAACCGTATGGACCCGAAAGTTTTCGCGAGTCATGCTTTTCTGTTGCTTCACCAAATAAAATTTCAACACTACAACCTTTTCGAAAACGAGAAGTGAATGAAAGGTTATGCATTACAAAAGTGGGAGTCGACCTTGAACTTTGTGTTCATGCCCATGGACATGATGTAGACCTTATCATGGAAGCTTCTCTTAAATTGATTATTCCCTTGATATAAGTTCTAATTATATCTGGGATCTGGTCTCTTGCAATCATGGTTCCGGCCATATTGATATTCTTTGATTCCTTCTCTCGGGCAAGTTTAAGTACTTGTCTTCTGTAGATCAATAAATCTCCGCGACCTCTATTTTGATCTTCCTTCGAGTATTACCCCCAGTTATCTTGAGAATATTAAAGAAACTATGTTGCTTCCTATGAGTCTTCACCTAATGTTGCTTCTCATCGATTTCAGATTTTCCCCGGGTTCTGAGATAATAGTCACTTGAGAACACTGATAAGTGAATCGATTCCGCACTCTAATTTAATAACTCTAAGTAATTTTCGTTTCTTACGAGTTTATTAATCATTCAAGTCATTCCTAGCCTGATCGGCTATATCATTATCGTGCAACTTTTTAACTGTGCTACCTGGTCCTTCTTCTCGGAGCACAACTTTTCAACGATGAGCTAAGCTTACGTCGACTTTCCTCGTCTTATCATTTCGCCTTGTACAACAAGCCTGACTCCGAGTTTGTGACGTACCCATGGTTCCAATAACCTTTCGCTTCATCATTCCTTTGACTTGATGTCATCGCCGATCGATTACACCTTGATGAAATCTCTCGACAATTGTGTCGTGATCATCATCAACATTTTGAGCTCGTCCAGGATATCAATCGAATTCATGATGGGAAATACCATCCTTGCCCCTCGATGATTTGCCCCAACACAAACTTGTTCATGTTTTGTGTTGTACCTTGATTTCCTTGCTATCTAGCTTAGGTTATGTTCTACCTTGTAGTATTATTGTCTTCTATATCAAGAATGTTGTGAGGATTGCTCCACCTCTTAAGAATTCTTGGTATAATGATGCTTCTCACCATCACCATTCTTTCTTGGTGCTCGTGTTGATTCCAACAGGGGTACCAACAAGTGAACGGTGCTGTTTGAATTCTGCCTTTCTAGCAACCCTATTGCTTTGAAGTAAATGGTCGATATGTCATTCTTAGACCATTGGTTATCGAACCACCATTCTAACATTGATCATGCTACTTAAGCCCATATTGCGGGTGCACCTTTCAACCAATGTTGAACCGAGTATGTTTTCCTCGAGCATACATCATTATATCATTTGATCTGACTAATGTTATCTCCTTGTTCACATAATTGTGGAAACCCATCTTTTGGAAGTCTCGATGAATTGTCGTTGAGTTTATCAGCTACCTCCTCATCCCCTTCTTGGTTTAATGATGAACTCTTGTGTCGGAACTCGCTCCCATAGTTCATTTCTCGAAAATCTTACATTGTCGTCTCGACAAATTGTTTGGCACCTTTTCTTCTCAGGCATCCTGAGTCCGAGGTATCCTAACACCGATCAGATCTGAATCTCGGTCAGATATGATGGTTGGAACATTTTTCCAAGAGATATAACACTGGTCTTTTATGACCCGGTAAGGTGATGGCATGCCCAGCACACCTGACCGGAGGACCTACTGTTATAAGTTTCCTTTTTAACAAGGTTATCCATTCTTCCATGAGGAAATTGCAAGACCTATTCTATGAGATGTTCCTCATGGGTCCTTTGTGTATCCAGAGTTTGAACTTTGCTTGAAGACCATGTCAATGCTATCTCGAAGCGTGTCTCTGGTACTCCGATTTTACAATAAGAACATTTGTAGCACAACGCTACATGTTTCTTGATCAATTATCCAAACACCTTGTATGGGTAATGTCATGAAATTTCTCTCCCCTTTCCTGAAGGGTTTTCTACTTCATATCCTGCCATGGATATCATGCTCTGCTTGTCCTTGGGAAGGGTATACCCCTGGTATATGTGTCAAACACATTTTCCTTTCCATTGTTCGGTTTGATCTGATGATCACATTTTCCTTTCCATTGATTTGTTCAACCTTCCTTGTGATCCATATGATCTTAGCAGTAATATTCTGCTGCTTATATAAACACCTTGGTGTACAACCGTGTCAGTAAGACCCTGTTACTATTATTGATGACATTCCGGTAACCACCGATGGACGAGAACCTTGCCTATTGGTCCGCCTCGTTCAACGAGCAGGAAAATGGTTCTCTTTGTCCCTCTCCCTTGGTACCGACGTTGTTGCCGACATAACTGATAGACTACCCTCTGACACGCCTTGCTATCATGATCGTGCAAGATGTCGCCGCTCCTTCTACTTTAAACCACATGGTGGGCCCATAACCCACAGTTCCACAGGATCAAAACCTGACTCTCTTGTACACCTTGTTGCCAAAGTTATTCCTCGAGCTTGACTTCGTATGTAATTCACGGGCCACCTGCCTAGTGATATAATCTGGTATCAGACGCAATACTTATTCCCATTGTTCTGAACCCCTTTCACACTTTGTTTCAGGCAACAAACGATTGCCTATGTGCTTGAAACTTCTATTTAGCATCTCCTTACTTTTCTCTCGATAATTTCTTCAGTTTTAATTCGGGAGTGACTTTCCGCCACCTTCCCAGATATTATCTACCAGATAAGCAACCTTGTAGAGGTCCGTCCTTCCGAAGCTACCCCTTTTCCCTTTTCATAAGTACGATGAAGATCTCGAAGAAATGATGCCTACTTCATCATGATGACCTGAAGTAGACAAATGAAGACATCGACGTAGTTGATCGACCGCTTCGAGAAGAGTAACAAAGACCGAGAAGAATCATTAGAATTTCGTAACCTATTCTTCCCCCTTACTCCCCTCTTAAATCTCGGGACGAGATTTCTTGTAGTGGAGGAGAATTGTGACGCCCGGGTAATTAAGCTACAGTAACCCTCTGCTAAGGATGCCACGTCACCTCGGTTACTGTTGATAAACTAGAGTTAGTTCAAAAACAATTCAAATTCAAATTTAAAATATAGGCAAACAGTAAAAGTTTTCAAACATTGAAACTAAATTGTTCATCATGTGGCAAATAATCCTTAACTAATTGAGGTGAAGAAACCACATTCTTATAGAAAGTTTAGATGCATTTGAATAATTAAAACAGTAGGTAAAATAATTAAATAAATGCATTTTCGATTTTATAAAATACTAAACTATTCTGTTCAGGGATAAAACCTTTTGTGGCAGTAGATATAATTGTAACTCTATTTTAGGTGTGGGTTTTATTTTTGTAAAACTATAAAGTATTAAAGAAATAAAAGCAAACAGAAAAGACAAAAGGGATGATAAAACAGAAATAAAAAGAAACCCCCCAGGCCAACTGGGCCTCGGCCCAGCCAGTGGCCTGCCAGGCCGGCCCACTCCCTCCCCTGGCCTATAACCCCATGGGGCACCAAACCCTAACCGACACCCCCACGTCGCTACTTCCCATCCACACTCCCCTCGCTCACCCACTCCTCGATCCCCTCTGGATCGGGGCAACGACCGCGGCGTCCGGTGCCCGACCCCGCGCCCCGCCGCTGGGCTCCGTCACCGGTCGCCGCCCCGCCGCGCCTCTGTCCTCCCCCGCGATGCCACCACACCGGAGCCCCCCTCGCCGCGATGCCCTCCCACCTCGTGCCATCAGGACAGGAGAGAGCGCTCCCGCTCGATCCCATGCTCGCTCGGTCCCCTGTCGCCGAGTTGTGCCGCCCCGAAGCCCCTCCTGCCATCCTTGCGCCGGAGCCCTCCTCCTCACGGCCATGGCGTCCACTGGACTGTGCGGCGCCCCCTCAACTGGATCTCCCTCGCCCAAGCCGACGACATCGTTCACTGTCGCGCCATCGTGCCGCTGCTACGGCGCCGCCCTAGCTCCCCGAGCTTCTCCTCGACACCCCCGCAGTGAGCTCCGGTCCTCCATGACCTCTCCCATGTCTCCTCCGCACCCCGTAACTTGGTTATAGACAAGGCCGTGCTCTTCGCGCCGCGTTTCGCTGCCGTCGTCGCCTCGCTCGTGTCGCGCCACGTCCGTCCGTGCCCTGCCGTGCCGTCCCGACCGCGCCTCCCCGGCAGCCCCTGCTCGCTCCACTCGCCGGCCTTGCTGCTGCTGGACCAGCAGCGGGCGCGGCCACAACCGGCGGCGCCGGACCCCCCAGCGCCGGCGCGCGCGCCCCTCTGCCGCACTTGGAACCGTCCATCTTGCCCCGTTTCGCTCACGCGCGTCGCCCACTGCTGTGTGTGCCATCGCCCTGCCTCCGCCCCGCGCCGGCCCTGCCGCTGCTCCACGTCGGCGCGCCGCCCTGGCTCTTGCTCCCTGCGGCCTCCCTGCCGTGGCCGCCGGCGCACCACGGCGCCCAAAGTCGGGTGCGCCCTGCGGGCCAGCGCCCGTTCGGGTTGTGCCCGATAGCCCAACGCCCGATTGCCCCCCTGGCCCAATGACAAGTGGGGCCTAGCCCCCTGAACGTTTTAAGAAAAAAAGGGATAAAAAAGTAGTAATAATAAAAATTTAATTAATTAATTAACTAAATTAATTAACTTAATTATTCCTGATTAGTTTAACCTAATGACTAATTAAACTAATGGACATGTTTAGTTAATCTAGGTCAATGACAGTGGGACCCACTTGTCAGTTTGACCGGTCAACGGTCAGAGTTGACCGCTGACGTCAGGCTGACATCATGCTGGCATCATAAATGCCTTTTGATTTAAATTAATTCTACTAATTAAAAGAAATGAATTAAAACTTTAGAAATTCATATAAAATAAACCGTAGCTGAGATGAAAATACTTTCTACATGAAAGTTGCTCAGAACGACGAGACGAATCCGGATACGCAGTCCGTTCGCCCGCCACACATCCCTAGCATAGCAAACCTGCAACATTTCACCTCCGGTTCATCTGTCCAAAAACGCGAAACACCGAGGATATTTTCCCGGATGTTTTCCCCCTTTACTGGTACCACCTCTTACCGCGTTAGGGCACCCCTAGCACCGCTACTTGTCATGTAATGCATCGCTATGCATCTGTTTGCTTAATATTTATTGTTTCTTCCCCCTCTTCTCTCGCTAGACACCGAGACCGACACCGCTGCTACCCAGTACGACTACGGTGTTGACGACCCCTCTCTCTTGCCAGAGCAACCAGGAAAGGCCCCCCTTGATCACCAGATATTGCCTACTCTTCTCTATACTGCTTGCATTAGAGTAGTGTAGCATGTTACTGCTTTCCGTTAATCCTATCCTGATGCATAGCATGTCATTGTTGCTACTACTATTGATACCTTACCTGCAATCCTACATGCTTAGTATAGGTTGCTAGTACTTCATCAGTGGCCCTACATTCTAGTCCGTCTGCCATGCTATACTATCGGGCTGTGATCACTCGGGAGGTGATCACAGGTACATATACTATACTCTGTTACATACTTATGTTACTGTTCAGAGATGGGGGCTGAAGGGGCAGGTGGTTCCACCCAGGTAGTGGTGGGCCTGGGTTCCCGACGGCCACCGACTGTTACTTTGTGGCGAAGCGACAGGGCAGGTTGCGGCCACCTAGGAGAGAGGTGGGCCTGGCCCGGGTCGGCGTTCGCGGTTATTTCAAGATAACACGTTTAACGAGATCTTGGTATTTGATCTGAGTCTGGCCACTGGCCTATACGCACTAACCATCTACGCGGGGACAATTATGGGCACTCGACGTCGTGGTATCAGCCGAAGCCTTCGTGACGTCAGCGACTGAGCGGCGCGCGCCGGGTTGGACCGCGTAACGCAACTTCCTTTCTAATGGAGGTTGCTAGGTCTGCTCACCGGCCGCGTTCGCAACGTGCAGGTGTGCAACGGGCGATGGGCCCAGACCCCTACGCCATAGGATTTAGACCGGCGTGCTGACCTCTCTGTTGTGCCTAGGTAGGGCTGCGATGTGTTGATCTTCCGAGGCCGGGCATGACCCAGAAAAGTGTGTCCGGACATAGGGGATCAAGCGTGTTGGGAAATGTGGTGCACCCCTGCAGGGAAGTTAATCTATTCGAATAGCCGTGATCTTGGGTAACAGGACGACTTGGAGTTGTACCTTGACCTTATGACAACTAGAACCGGATACTTAATAAAACACACCCTTCCAAGTGCCAGATATAACCCGGTGATCGCTCTCTAATAGGGCAACGAGGAGGGGATTGCCGGGTAGGATTATGCTATGCGATGCTATTTGGAGGACTTTAGTCTACTCTCTTCTACATGCTGCAAGACGGAGGCTGCCAGAAGCGTAGTCTCCGACAGGATTAGCTATCCCCCTCTTATTCTGGCATTCTGCAGTTCAGTCCACCGACATGGCCCCTTTACACATATATCCATGCATATGTAGTGTAGTTCCTTGCTTGCGAGTACTTTGGATGAGTACTCACGGTTGCTTTCTCCTTCTTTTCCCCTATCCCTTCTACCTGGTTGTCACAACCAAATGTCGGAGCCCAGGATCCAGACGCCACTGTTGACGACAACTCCTACTACACCGGAGGTGCCTACTACTATGTGCAGCCCGCTGACGGCGACCAGGAGTAGTTTAGGAGGATCCCAGGCAGGAGGCCTGCGCCTCTTTCGATTTGTATCCCAGTTTGTGCTAGCCTTCTTAGGGCAAACTTGTTTAACTTATGTCTGTACTCAGATATTGTTGCTTCCGCTGACTCGTCTATGATCGAGCACTTGTATTCGAGCCCTCGAGGCCCCTGGCTTGTAATATGATGCTTGTATGACTTATTTTATTTGTAGAGTTGTGTTGTGATATCTTCCCGTGAGTCCCTGATCTTGATCGTACATGTTTGCGTGTATGATTAGTGTACGGTCAAATCGGGGGTGTCACACTTCTCCAATTGGTTAATGCTTTGCCTAATCATCCTCTTAAGAAAAATGAAATACTTGATATCTTTTATAATGGACTAACCGATGCTTCCAGAGATGACCTGGATAGTTGTGTTGGTTGTGTTTTCAGGGAAAGAACTGTTGATCAAGATGAATTGCTATTGAATAATATGTTGACAAATGAAAATAATTGGACACTTGCTGAACCAACTCCTAAGCCAACTCCGAAGAAAAGGGGTATTTTATTTCTCAGTCCTGAAGATATGCAAGAGGCAAAGAAATCTATGAAAGAAAAAGGTATTAAAGCCGAAGATGTTAAGAATTTACCACCTATTGAAGAGATACATGGTCTTGATAACCCGACACAGGTAGTAAAGGTAAATTCTCTCTATAGATTTGATAAACGCGAAATACCATTTACTAAGTTCGCTAGCCAATGCTTGGATGAGTTTGATGACTTTATGGTTAAACAAGAAGACTTCAATGCTTATTTTGGCAGACAATTGAAATGCAATGTTGATATGCTTGAACACTTGAGTGATTATATGGCTAGTGTTAAAGGTGAACTTAAACTTATTAGTAAACATGCTTCTATGGTTACCACTCAAGTAGAACAAGTACTTAAGGCTCAAAATGATTTGCTCAATGAATTAAATAATAAGAAAAATGATAATGTTGTTAGAGTTATGACTAGAGGGGGTAAAATGACTAAGGAACCTTTGTATCCCGAGGGCCATCCTAAGAGATTTGAGCAAGATTCTCAGAGAATTAATGTTGATGCAGCTAGTCCATCTAAGAGGAAGAAGAAAATTGATAGGACTTTGCATGCTTCTAGTGAACCTGTTGTTGACACACCTGAGAATCCCCATGATATTTCTATTTCTGATGCTGAAACACAATCTGGTAATGAAGATGAACCTAGTGATAATGTTAATGATGATGTTCATGTTGATGCTCAACCTAGCAATGATAATGATGTAGAGATTGAACCTGTTGTTGATCTTGATAACCCACAATCAAAGAATCAACGTTATGATAAGAGACACTTTGTTGCTAGGAAGCACGGTAAGGAAAGAGAACCATGGGTTCAGAAACCCATGCCTTTTCCTCCTAAACCATACAAGAAAAAGGATGATGAGGATTTTGAGTGCTTTGCTGAAATGATTAGACCTATCTTTTTGCGTATGCGTTTGACTGATATGCTCAAAATGAATCCTTATGCTAAGTATATGAAAGATATTGTTACAAATAAAAGAAAAATATCAGAGGCTTAAATTTCCACCATGCTTTCTAATTACACTTTTAAGGGTGGAATACCAAAGAAACTAGGAGATCCCGAAGTACCAACTATACCATGCTCTATTAAAAGAAACTATGTTAAAACTACTTTATGTGATCTTGGAGCCGGTGTTAGTGTTATGCCTCCCTCTTTGTATCGTAGACTTGATCTGAATAAGTTGACACCTACTGAAATATCTTTGCAAATGGCCGATAAATCAACTGCTATACCTGTCGGTATTTGTGAGGATGTGTGTCGTGGTGGGTGCACGACAGATGCCAAGGGATGGCTAAAGATAGGAGGAGGCTCGAGGGCACTGGTGGGCTCCAGAGGCAAGGTCGGCATGAGCGAGCGCGGGACGCAAGACATACCCAGGTTCGGGGCTCTCCGGAGAGATAACACCCCTAGTCCTTCCGAGTGTGGTTTATATGTAACAGTACAGAGCTGCTCCTAGAGCTGTAGGGAGGAAGAAGGAGGTCCGGCCAAGGCTTAGGTTGCTCCCTCTCCTCGGGTGTCGCTTGCTAGGCATGCGTGGTCGACTGTGTGAATGAAGTGGGTTGCCCGTATGCATGGGGGCTCCTGGGGGGTTTTCTAGGTCAACCCCCCAGGGGTACAAGGGTAATGTTACAAGGCCGTAGGGCCAGGTTGTCAGTGTCCGGGAACCCAGTGCTGGGACCCGTCGGGTATCAAGGCTCGCCGGGTTCTTCGGGCGCGGGCCCCACGCGCCTAGGGTGCACTGTGTGTCGTCTTGTCGATCTTCAGGGCGTCACCGGGTTGAATCGGCCACAGTGGCGCTCCGTCAGGTCGCCGCTTGTTGGCATCATAGGTCACGCCGGGGCATGATACGTCTCCAACATATCTATAATTTTTGATTGCTCCATGCTATATTATCTACTGTTTTGGGCAATATTGGGCTTTATTATCCACTTTTATATTATTTTTGGGACTAACCTATTAACCGGAGGCCCAGCCCAGATTTGCTGTTTTATGCCTATTTCAGTGTTTCGAAGAAAAGGAATATCAAACGGAGTCGAAACGGAACGAAATCAACTGGAGAAGTTATTTTTGGAAGGAAAGCCACCAGATAGACTTGGACTCTACGTCAGAAGATACGGGAGCTGGCCACGAGGGTGGGGGGCGCGCCCACCCCCCTAGGGCGCGCCCCCCTACCTCGTGGGCCCCCCAAAGCTCCACCGACGTACCCCTTGCACCCATATATACCTACGTATCGTAAAACTTCCAGAACAGATATTAGATCGGGAGTTCCGCCGCCGCAAGCCTCTGTAGCCACCAAAAGTCAATCGGGACCCTGTTCCGGCACCCTGCCGGAGGGGGGGGGATCCCTCACCGGTGGCCATCTTCATCATCCCGACACTCTCCATGATGAGGAGGGAGTAGTTCACCCTCGGGGCTGAGGGTATGTACCAGTAGCTATGTGTTTGATCTCTCTCTCTTGTGTTCTTGATTTGGCACGATCTTGATGTATCGCGAGCTTTGCTATTATAGTTGGATCCTATGTTTCTCCTCCCCCTCTTCTCTCTTGTAATGAATTGAGTTTCCCCTTTGAAGTAATCTTATCGGATTGAGTCTTTAAAGATTTGAGAACACTTGATGTATGTTTTGGTGATCAACTTGCGGGTTCCGCCCATGAACCTATGCATAGGGGTTGGCACACGTTTTCGTCGTGATTCTCCGGTAGGAACTTTGGGGCACTCTTTGAGGTCCTTTGTGTTGGTTGAATAGATGAATCTGAGATTGTGTGATGCATATCGTATAATCATACCCACGGATACTTGAGGTGACATTGGAGTATCTAGGTGACATTAGGGTTTTGGTTGATTTGTGTCTTAAGGTGTTATTCTAGTACAAACTCTAGGGCTGTTTGTGACACCTATAGGAATAGCCCAACAGATTGATTGGAAAGAATATCTTTGAGGTGGTTTCGTACCCTACCATAATCTCTTCGTTCGTTCTCCGCTATTAGTGACTTTGGAGTGACTCTTTGTTGCATGTTGAGGGATAGTTATGTGATCCAATTATGTTAGTATTGTTGAGGGAACTTACACTAGCGAAAGTATGAACCCTAGGCCTTGTTTCCTAGCATTGCAATACCGTTTACACTCACTTTTATCATTCGTTACCTTGCTGTTTTTATATTTTCAGATTACAAATACATTTATCTACCATCCATATACCACTTGTATCACCATCTCTTCGCCGCACTAGTGCACCTATACAATTTACCATTGTATTGGGTGTGTTGGGGACACAAGAGACTCTTTGTTATTTGGTTGCAGGGTTGCTTGAGAGAGACCATCTTCATCCTATGCCTCCCACGGATTGATAAACCTTAGGTCATCCACTTGAGGGAAATTTGCTACTGTCCTACAAACCTCTGCACTTGGAGGCCCAACAACATCTACAAGAAGAAGGTTGTGTAGTAGACATCAGGGCACTGTTGCCATGCCAGACCTAGTCAGCGGGTAGGCGTAGGGCACTGTGGCCACGCCGGCCCTAGTCAGCGGGTAGGTGGAGGGCACTATTGCCTCGTCCGGCTGACCAGAGGCATGGGTGGGGTACTGTGGCTTTGATCATTAGCTGGCGGAGACTTGTCCCATCGTACGGCTGGGATGGGACGGTCGCTGACCCTTGGCCAGGTTTGGAGAACACGCCAAGGGCGGTGCTGGCTTGCTGGAGAAGTCTCGAGCTTGGTCGTTGGGGCCGAGTTGAGGAGTCTGGCCGGGTCGGCCTGCTTGGCCGGGTCGAGCGACCTGGCTGAGTCGAGCAACTCGGCCAAGGTCGGGCCGAGTTGAGGGGTGATGCAGGCCCCATTGTTTTCGAAAAGGATCCGGGTTCCGTTGCCTGCCTGGGGTTCATCCCCCCGATAGTAGTCCCCGAAGCTATGAAGGTCCGTCGTCTTTAGATGGGTGGGCCTTCGCAGTTTCCCCCCTTTGCAGAGACAAACTTGGTGACCGCTGGGTCCGGCAACACCCACTGTGTGCCAGCTTCCGGAAGCCGGATCGCGGCATCTCATTCGTGGCAGGAAACCGAGGAGCTCGACGAATCTTGGGCAATCTTTCAGGCTTCGCGCGGCTGCCACATGGCGCTTGGGAGCCGGAAGGGCCTGACAGGTCACGCGCGCGATAGGACAGGGTGACGCCCTGGGGCCCGCCGCTGCATGCCCTCGGCCTATGCGCGTGGATTTATTGCGGCATCCGCAGGTTGGTTGCCATTCTCCTGGCAGTTATTGCGTGCGTACGTGCACACTTATTGCAGGAAAGTGGGCGGGGCGAGCGCAGACGATCCCACTTCCCCATGTTTCGAATCGTGGCCTATAAATTGGGGGTAAGGGGGCGGCGGAGATCATTCACGCTCGCACTCCCCTGCCTCTTCATCCTTCCTCTGCTTCTGACGGTCGCCGCTAGCTACGACGCCTGCCGTCCTGAGCAGGGCTTTCTTGCCATCTTCCTTTCCCTCTCCTTCTTCTTCATGCACGGGTTGATGGCGCTGCCGTCAGGGTCGTGCACTACAAAAAAAAGACACATCCGTGACATTTTGGGCCGAACGAATTTTTTTCTGTCATACATATGACACTTCTATGACGATAATTGTGACAAAACCCGGTATCATCATAGATGTGGTGGGCTCCTACTTCTATGAAAAAAAATCATGACAGAAAATGGGCTTTTCGTCCTGGGCGGGCCGGAGACGCAGCTGCATGACATTCTTTGGGCCATCCATGACGGAAAAAACCGTGGTAGAAGCGAGGGGGAGGAAAATTTTGGGGAGTTCCCGGTTACGATGGGAGGTCGGGGGCCGAGCGATGCGCGTTTCTCTCGTACACGTACACGCGTGTGTGCGAGGCGTTGGCTCTAACTGAACCCGAGCGAGGCGTTGGGCTCTAACTGAACCCGAGCGATTGCACTGCAGGCTACGCGTTACTGAACCCGAGCGATCGATCGATGGCTGTTAACTGAACCCGATCGAGCGATTCCTTGGCTACTGCTGCTAACTGAAGCCGATCGATGGGATGAACTAGTGAGCGTTGCGTGGGGGGGGGGGGTTGGGTGAATAGTGATCGGTGGCGTTGCCTCTGGATGAACATGACCCCGTGGTGTGGTGGAGGGCTGATGAACAGTAGACCGATGGAGGGGTGCCCCGTGAGAGGGGGATGAAGCAGGACCCGTGGTGGTGGAGGGCATGAAAACAGTAGACGTGGAGGGGTGCCCGTGGAGGGGTGGTTGAACAGGACCCCGTGGTGTGAGGCTGGATGAACATAGACGGTGGAGGGGTGGTTGAACAGTAGCCGGTGGAGTAGCGCGCGATGGAGGCTGGATGAACAGGAGCCCGTGGAGGCTGGAGGAGGTCGATGGTGGATGAACAGTAGCTCGTGGAGGCAGGAGGGGGTCGACGGTGGAGATGAACAGTATCCCGTCAAGTCCCGTTTTGCAGTACGCCACACCCCTCGCGATGTAGAGGACCCCCGTTTCGACTGTAGCGCTCCAACACAAGTCTGTTTCCTCCGTTTTGCGGTACGCCATACCCCTCCCGATCAACAGGACCCCCGTTTCGACCGTAGGAGGTCCGTTTCCTCGTTTTGCGGTACGCCACACCCCTCTCGATCAACAGGACCCCCGTTTCGACCGTAGGAGGTCCGTTTCCTCCGTTTTGCGGTACGCCACACCCCTCCCGATCAACAGGACCCCCATTTCGTCCGTAGGAGGTCTGTTTCCTCCGTTGTGCGGTAACACCAGGCCTCGTTTCCATCGCCTCTTCCGTCCAATCCCTCCCGATGAACACGACCACGCATTCCGTTCCGACCCATGAACACGACGACGATACTGTTTCTCCGTTCCGACCCAGCCATGTACACGAGCCCTTGCCGTATGTATGCGCGAGTAGGCGTTCAAGACCCCGCCCGTATGTACACATACGTGGCCGTATTTTCTTTCTTGCACCCTGGCCGCTATACGTACGTGTACATGCTACGTGCGCGCCTCTACTACGACACGTGCGCTCCTCTACTACGACACATGCGTGCCTCTACATCGACCAGTATGTACATACACGTTCGCGACCAGAATGTCAACACTACGTACGCTTCGACCAGGTGGGTCCGGACTGTTAGGCACTTCCTTGCCTGCGAAGATGTAGCTGGTGGGTCCTAGCAGTCAGGGGACGAATCGTTTTTTTCTGCCCGGACGCACTTCCTTGCGTGCGAAGATGTAGCTGGTGGGTCCCAGCAGTCGGCGGGCTGGTGGGTCCCAGCAGTCAGGAGGGTGAATCGTTTTGGTTTTTTTTTCCCGGATGCACTTCCTTGCGTGCGAAGATGTAGCTATTGGGTCCCAGCAGTCAGGGGGCGAATCATTTTTTTTGCCCGGACGCACTTCCTTGCGTGCGAAGGTGTAGCTGGTGGGTCCCAGCAGTCAGGGGGGAAATGTTTTTTTCGCGAAATACGGTGGCCCGTCCGGTGGGTCCCTGCTGTCAGGTGGAGGAATCATTATTTTTCGCGTAATAAGGAGGCACTTCCTTGCTGCCGCCGTGGACCCAGCTGTCAGCCTCTCCACGTACAGTCCACGTCTGATGGAAGTCATTCCTTGACCACATTGACCACGCCGCGTCGAGAGCACCAGGGCAGTGGAGGACGGTGAGGCCTAGGAAGGGGACGACACGGAGGCAGGGAAGACTCGACAGTTGTTTCCCACGCGGAGGGGAGTACGACTGTACGAGGGTTTACTGGTTCGTCTGCCGTCGCCAGAGAATAACAACGGGTGTGGGTGAGTAGAGGGATGGCCAGGCCAGAGATGGGAGTATGGTCGGGCGGTGAGGCCTGCGCGGCAGCACAGCCGGCCGTGTGGAGGAGGGAGCAGGCAGTCCCGCCAGTGCTTGTTTGAGCGGCTTGAGCATGAAGAGAAGAGATTGAAGAAGCACGACACCCGTTGGATGGACATCCAACAGTCACTGCTCTCGTGTGTTGATTAAGTTGACAGGGCGTTGCGTGTGCGTCAACCTTTTTTTTATGAAAGCATACGCGTCAACCTGTCGTAGGCGCACAAGTCAGCCTCAAATCTGTGGAAAACAGCGTACAACCCATCTGCCATTATTTCTAATAATGTACAACCCATTTGCTAATTCTTAAGAATTTTTTTGGAGCCCATCTTCTTTTTGTTAGCATCACACCCCATATTGTGGCCACGGTTAAAAAGTATACGAAATTTTGCATATTTCGGTGCGGTCAACTGTTTTTAATCCAGAAATATCGATTCACATTCAAACTATTTTGAAAAATAATTTATATAAATATAAAATCCAAATAATTGTCCACGCATAAAAATCAATGGAATTTAAGATCTTGTAATGAAAAAAATTGAAACTAATTCCCGGTTTGATGTGTTTTAAAAATGTACAACCCATTTCTGGGCAAACCGAATGAAACTCTCCTCGTCTTGAAAGATTTGCAGCCCAGCAGGGCCGATAAAGCAAGTAGGCCTTGTTTGGGTATTTCTTTAAAAAAATAGAACTGGGCTAGCCATTTTCAGCAAGAAAAAACACAACTGGGCTCATGATGTGGTAAACATAAATAAAACCCTGGCTAGACGGGCCACAGCCCCCGCACAGCCCCGTTGTTACCCTGATCCGTCGCTAAAACTAGTATAAATAACAACTGCTTGTTGCTAAAAAAACTACGCGACTTGCTGGGTCCCTGGTGTCAGCCGCTCGTAGTGTAATTCTCTCATTTATTGACTACGTTGAAAATGGCGTGAGCCCCAGATGTCCAGCCTTTCCTATGAAAATTTAGAGCCCATTTGATGTGCTAGTTCGAAATAAGTTTGTGGGTGCTGGTGGGGGCTAATCACTTGGCTTCTGTAATGCACAGTGAGCTCAAGCATCCGGTGAGAGTAATGTTATTTCCCTTGGTTTGGATTTGTTACAATATTTCACTCTAAATTAAACGAATGGCAAGCCATTTGCCTTGTTTCAAAGAAAATATGACAGTCACAGCCGAGTTGAAAAGGGAAGGAACATCTAACTCCAGCTTACAAACTGTACAAAAGCACGAGGGTTAGTTGTTCATCAGGTTTACAAAAAAACCAGATTGAAATGGGCAACAACATCTAACTCCAACACCGTTTTCGGCAGTCACAGTCAAATGGATCGGTCAGGTCCATAGAATGAACATCCTGGGTTGTAAAATTTACTGGATTATGACCACAATATGTTGTAAATAGAAGCCCGACACGTTCAGAAGCTCTTTTGCCCACCTGAAACTCCTTTTTTTGCTCTTCGACATACCCATCCGTCAAAACCATGCTGCTGATAAACTTAAGCCTGATGGACAATAGTAACCTCGCATTCAGCAGGAAGAATGTGACAAATCTTGTGTTTGCACGGTTGGCTACATATCGTTCTAGCGTTATTGTCTTCAATCGAATCTCATGAGAAGTGAGAAAATCCCGATGCTTACGAATCCACCAATTGGTTATAACTTTCTTACCCCGTCCAGTTGCCTAAATAGACATGAAGATTGAAAATAGTTAAGGTCTAAAAGAATAGTGTCGAAAGAGCAACAGCTGAACGGTTAATTCTAGTACACTATATGCGGGCTTCCAATGTGCGTGAAATTATCACCTTTATATACAACTTCTCCAGACATGGAAAGCATTGCAGCCAGCCAATAATCTTGTTCAGATCAAAACTATTCATTTGGATATATAAGATCTTGACAGAATCCAGCACCATTGATAGGCCATCCATGGAGAAACTCTTCATTGAGCATAGAACATAATATTAGTACAAAATGTGTACTCCAAGATGATATATAAATTATGCGCAGAAATTTAAAATGCAGCTTATGGTTACAAGTGTAGATGATAATATAAAGTACCTGAAGAACTGTGGAGCCAAACACCATATTGAAATGAGCATAGAGATCATGTATTACACCCAAGGTCTCCAGTTTAGGCGCAGAGAGGACGGTTATTTGCAACGGTGAATAACTAGAATCAAGGATCAACCTTTGAAGTGAAGGGGCATCTTGGATGATGAGCTGCCTTCCGTCAAAAGAAATTCCAATTCTTACAAGGTTAGGCGACTTTATTTGGAGACAACCGATTCTAACTGTGAAAACAAGCACCAAGCACTCCAGTGCAGGGCAACTGGAGTGGATGATGCTGTGCAATGAGGCCTCCGATATACGAACCCGCACAAGTGAAAGTTTCTTGAGAAATGGGAGTCGAAGGTTTAGTACCAGATTGTCTGGTAGGTAGCACTGCGCAAAGGTGGCGGTGTGGAGAGAGGACGAAAACCCCGAGATGGACATCGGTGCTGAGGGCACAAGTTCATGGCGTTTGGTATGTGGTATGTGATTTCCAGGGGAATAGTAGAACTCAAGCAGCTGTAGTTCTGTGAATTCAGGGGATTCCAGCCAGGCGTCCACCGTGCAGGGCATGGTATGCTTGCTCAGATAGCATGACGGGATGCAGAGGCTTTGAACGGAGCCCTGGTGGGAGGAGATGATGGCTCTGGGGATTTCAAAATCATTGAAGAGAGATAGCTGACGACAGTCGAGATTAAGGGGAATGGCGCGCCATAGAGGGCGCCACCGAATTGAGAGGATTTGGGTGCGGCAGCAATCCTTGGTGGGGAGAAGCGAGATGATCTCCCCAAGGATGGCGTCCGGGAGATCGCTGATGCGGGATTCTACGGGTTCCTCGGATCCGGTGGGGGCGGGATCGCCGCTTCTCCCCGCGCTGCCGGGTGCGGGATCTACAATAGGCGTCGCCGCTGGTGGGAGCCTCATCTTCTTGGCGCTAGGGTCAGCCGACTCCATTTTCCTCGAGGGCGTCGCGTCGCTCTCACGGATTTGATCAGAGTAACGAATGACGAGCCTAGTTGTAGTGCGAGCGAAGAAGAAGGGGAGCTGGGGGTTTTCTGTAGGAGTGAGGAAGAAGGGGAGCTGGGGTTTTCTGTAGGAGCGAGGAGGAAGAAGAGCACCCAGGTTTTTTTGGGGGGGGGGAGCGGTGTGCTGGGTGTGGGTAGCGCATCTCATTCAGTAAATATATGGGCTTTTGAATTGATTTTACTATTTACTAGTGTGGATGGGCTGTTTTGTCTTGGGACCCGAGAAACAATTACTACTAGTACAGTGGAGACACTCTACAGCTAGCCAGAAAAACAATTACTACTAGTACAGTGGAGACACTCTACCGCTTCTGGCTCCTCCTAGGTCATTGAAACGTCTTCCTCTACTGAATGCCGTTATACTTTTGTTCACCGACATGCGGGCCATGCAGCGCGCGGGCCCAAATGCCATCCACCAAATTAGAAGGCAGTATGCAGGCGGAGAGTCACCCCGGTCGTAGCGCGGCAGTAATGAGCCGTCGTATCACAAAACCCCACCTCCCCTCAGTCTAAGTTTGACGGACGAAGCAACCATCATTTCACTCTTCGCTGAATCCCCTTCTCCCTCACCGTCTTCAAGAAAGGCAACACTTGCATCTGCCACTGTTCTTCTCTCCGAACAAAGGGAAGGTAAGCGGATCCGTGATGTTGGTATATTTTCGTTCAGAGAAAAAAAAGAACTTTTGCAAAGTAGTAACCGATCATCACTCTCTTTTTTGTTTCATTGTCATTGTGATTGTGTTTTCCTTTCAGTGGTCTCCTAGTATTCGTCAGTTTCATGATGGACCAAGGAGAACCAGGCAAAGATCTGCCGATATTGGAGCAGACGCGGGAGGCTGATCCCCACGAGACAGAGAGCTCCAAGAAGATGGAGGCAACCACCGAGGCGACCCCAGATACTGAGATGGTCAACGCCCCGTTTGAGGTTACAGCCCCCGTGGCACTGCAGGAGCAGTTTTCCCCCTTCGAGGATGTGTCCCCCCCGCTGAGCTGCCCAAGGTGATTTCCTTCTTTGCCGATCTTGATTGTGGTTTTTCATCTAAGTATGTGGTGATTTTTTTAGAAAAGGAAGTATGTGGTGATTAATAATGCAAAATTTTATTAGCTTCGATGCCATGGTATACGTAGTGGTTTAAATAACTTGTGTTTCTTATACTGAAAAGTAATTCAGAATTTGTTTCTGTTTCAATTAGAGCCCTGATGCAGACAAGGATTGTGTGGTTGTACATGTCACTCGCTATGAGGCGGACGACCTGAATATACGCACTGGGAAAACAGAGTTCTTAGGCTATTGGATCCTGGAAGCCATTTGCGGTTATACCAATGAAGAGTTGTATTCCAGCCTCACTGTTGTCAGGCGTGTTGTCCAGGGTGTACTGAAGCACAAGAAGTTCAAAGCTACTCCTTCGTTTGTGAGGAATACTGTTCTTGTCAAGCTTACGCAGGAAGATGACGTGGCATGCCTCCACAAACAAGTTTATCAGTGGCAAGGCCACAAGGTTGTCTTCATGAAGGTTCACATGATTGAGCTGCTGCAGGACGTCCTCGATGATGTTCATGGCAAGGTCCATCTTGTGTCCAGCCGAAATTGGATCGATGCATGAAATAGTTGCCCCAGCTAGTGTTTAATAGTAGTTTGGATTGTGTCTAATTATCCGAACCTTGCCTGTTATCGACCCCTCTGGGGCTAGTACTCTGTTTGAATCCGTCTATGGGAACTGCTGCTACTTTTGTGTGCCCGTGAATCATGTGAGAACCATCATAATTGTTGCCGAAACAAATGCGTCCTCACTAGTTTTTTCATGAATATGGCATGGTTAGACATAAGTTGTCACGGTTTATCATACGAGCAGTGTGTGTTTTGATGAAATAGAGCACTCGTTCGAGAACCGTGCGCCGACATATACATAAGTACTTGTAAACACTGTTGGTGCTACCCCACTTGTAAGCAGTTGTGCAAAACACGGGACATTGGCTCAGCTCGCTTCAACACTAGGCTATCGACCAGCTAACAATCAACAATCTGCTGTCTGACATATAAGCAACTATGTATCTTGTTACAGTGGTTCATGCAGTTAATTGAGGCCACAATGTAATAAATTCCAAACATTCACACACTAGTCCAGCGCTCATGTGGAACACTCACATTAAACTCGTCTTCATAAAAAACTTGAAAAGCATAAGTTCAGCAATTTTATACATCTCAATGATTCATAGAACATATCAAACATATACTAGTTCACAGCAAAAGACAAAGTTGTGAGAAGGTTTACAAATCAGGAAAAAACAAGCAAGGCTTCTCTCTGAGCAAAGGGCTTCCTGGCAGGCTTAAATTTCCTGGAGTTCACTCTGGTTTTTTCTTGTTGCCACCATTCAGGGTTAGGTTCTCTCATTCCAGAATAACCAATTATAATTGTGGTCTCAGCTGGAATGCTGAACTGAACCATGCAGTGTACTGACCAGGTGAAATTCTTGTGCATTCCACTAAATTTAAGCACCGCTATTTGCAGAAATAAGCAGACCACAATGCCTCTTGTCCGTGCACCTGTCCAAAAAACCACCGTGCAGTCGTGCCAGCTAGTCCTCGGTCCATGGATGAACTGGTAGAAAGTGCATTCCAGACTAGGATGCAGTTGTTTTCGCTCGTCCCCGCACTGTAATCAGGAAGTAAAACGTACGAATCAGCTTCTTTTAGATTGCGTTGGTCATTCTACCTTAGTTACTACCAATGTAGGGATACCTTGAAGACGGGAGGTTAGACGACGACAACGAGGGATAGCCATCTCATTTTGCGCAGTTGTACTAAAACTGAGGTGTGTGCTTTTGGTTGCACGGATAGAAACGATACGGAGACAGACATCCCGAAACGATATGGAGACAGACATCCCTGTTTGTGCAAATAAGAACTACGGTTATTTAAACAGTGACAGATATTACTACTTTCCCCCGTTTCCTCTTAGAACCAAGTCCTAGATTCATGCTACAGCTTTCCCACTTTCTTCCCTGTTTGAACCAACACTTTGAGTCAACTGTATGAAATAGCTTTACTTCTAATAATAGTAGAAGTCTAGGTGACTTTGGAACAGCGGATGGAAGTAGAAAAGGATCCACAGGAAGGGAGCTGGGGCAGTAGAGCAAGGTAGGTTTCGAAGGAATATATACCCGAGGGTCGTCGGCATGTCGCAAAGACGGCGTCGGGAGGCCGCATCTTGGCCACAATACCGCAGGGAGGAAGAAGGGGTCGGAGGCCCTCCCGAGCCGACGCTCTCTCGGAGAGAACGGCATGGCCGCCGATCGGGACGCGCGGGCAGCCGTTGGTCTCCTCCCTCGCCGCTGACGACAGCGTGAATGATGCACCTACACCCCTGCCCCGGTCAAGGTTGTCTGGCCGGATTTGTGACCAGCCGTGAGCTGAGAGAGAGTGTGGCCACCTATGTGTTGCTTAGATCTGGAGAGCATGAGAGAGTGAACGAGAGGAACCCTAGTAAAGCAAGCGCTAAGGCTCCTGCTTTTATATATAGTGGAGTGATTTTGTTGTACCAGCTTAAAAAAATGCGCTCCTACGTGTACCCGCGAGTGGGTGTGAGAGAACTAGTGCGTGCGTGCACCGCTTCTCTTCGTGAGAGTACAATATACTATGCCCAAAGAACGTTCTCCACAAGAGTAATAGTACAAGTGTGTGACGTGTGAGCTAAAATAAAATGTGCGTGCCGTCTTTTGTTTTTTAGAAGTTCTGAGGGTAGGGTGTGAAGAGCACATATGTGCGTGACGTCTACCTGCAGATAGACGGTGGGTGTGACGTGCGAGTCTGCGAGAGGACTCGGGAGAGTCGTGACTCGTGAGGGTGCGTGTGCGTGAGAGAGAGGGGGGCACGTATCAATGCAATGCATGTGTCCGTAAATCATTATTTGACAAACGTTCGCCACAAGCCTTTTCCTAACGAACGCCGTAAGAACCGTTAGATCGGCATCCGACAGTGTTAGTTTTGCCATGTCATTTAACAGAACAGCCACTCCTCCTACACACAAATCTTCCACGTGCGTGTTAGCGACTGCCGTATGCTCCATCCGTTCCAAAATGCAGTGCATATAGCTTTATTGAAAATTCGAACCTCGCAAACTTTTACTGAGTTTTCGTGTACCAAATTGCACATGTAGAATACAATGTATATGTCATTTCATTCATCTTCAATAGGTAACTATAAAGTTGGGTGAGGAGTCTACAAAGAAAGACCATCGTATCACCCGCAGCAATTTCAAGCATCCTTTAGTGTCGAGGAATATCATAGGAACTCTATATGATATGATTTTCATAGGATTTTTTCCTTTAGAGCCAATTGGTTCATAGGAATATATTCATATACTCCACATTTCAAAGGAAATAAACATGATATCATTTCTATAGCTTTAGAGCCACTTGGTTCATATGAATGGATTCCTATACTCCCTTAATTTCAAAGGAAAATAAACATTAGCGTATATTCAATAGAAAAGTTCCTATGATATGAACCAAATTACATCTCTTTTCTAATCCCTCCTCATAGGAATAGAGATACATGTCATCTCTATATTCAATAGAAAAGTTCCTATGATGTGAACCAAATGACATCTCTTTTCCAATCCCTACTCATAGGAATTGAGATGCTCCATGTCATCTCTTTCCCTACAACTTCCATGTATACATCTTCTATTCCTAAATAGATAGTACAACCCACTAGTAGCTTTTTTCCAAAACATGCAACTATGGCACAAGAACTATATAGTGTGCCAATAACTTTGAAAGATGGTCGCTGGATGAAGCTAACCCGACAGTGCAGAGATAGGAAAATCCGAGCACTACTGGCCGTTGGATATCATCAACATTCCACTAGATCCGCCACATGTACAATTTAGAAGACTCCATGGTTGAACTTAAGCATAATGCACAAACCTCAAAACACAAGCACTTCTCCTTTGTTCTAGAATCTTCTGTATCATAATTGATTATTATTTTCTAAATGAATTGCCATTATTTGTTTTTTTACTTTATGATTTACTCCCTCCGTTCCAAAATAGATGACCCAACTTTGCACTAACTCAAAGTTAGTGCAAAGTTGGGTCATCTATTTTGGAACGGAGGGAGTACAATGCACAACCCCATGAATCTTAACATTTTTATAAAACTTATTGATTTTGAATGAGATGAACTATAAGAACTAAACGAACATCTTCATCATGCATATATGACTCAAAGCTTTACATGCTATAGTGCGTATTTATTCATAATTTGGTTTCGAAATCTCATGCGTTCAATACATGTGTACTCCCTCCGTTCGTGAATAAGTGTACTTCTAGCCTTTGTTCTATGTCAAAGTTTTAAAATTTTGACCAAATATATACAAAAGAGTAGTAACATATATGACATAAAATTGATATATTATGAAATTACAACTCAAAACGAATCTAGTGATACTAATTTAGTGTCATAAATGCTGCTACTTTTCCCTATAAAGTTGGTCAAAGTTTTAAAACTTCGACTTAAGACAAAAGCTAGAAGTACACTTATTCATGGACGGAGGGAGTACCTTACTAGTAGTTTTGAGTAGAGTAGCAAATTTCACGCGGCCTCGGGTATATCAAAATGCAGGGCCCATGCATCATTGCCTTTCGGTCGAACCTATGTCCATAATTTTTTGTACGTACTATATCTCCACTGGTCCCCGAACCCAAAATGTTGCCTCGTTCCCGTAAAACCAAGCGGCCCACACATATTTAAGGCGTCGGCTCAAACCTGTTTACTACGACGTGGCCCCGCACGCCGTAGTACTCCTACAAACCCTACCGCCGCACTCATCATCGGTTTTCTTCAAGAGGACGAGGCTCGAACCCGTTTACTACGACGTGGCCCCGCACGCCGTAGTACTCCTACAAACCCTACCGCCGCACTCATCATCGGTTTTCTTCAAGAGGACGAGGGAGAAGCCGATTTGTAGTGGAGGTGCTTTCAAAAAAAGGATCTGAAGTGGAGACCCCTACCCTAGGGTGCCCTAGGTAGCTGCCGCACGCATCATTGTTTTCTCTTTTCTTTATGCTCTTGCGCCCTAGAGTGAAATGATGGTTGCTTCGTCCGTCCATCTTAATGCGGGAAAGGTGGGGCTTTGTGATTTGACCCCTCGTCGCTCATTTTCTACTACTGCGGCGCTACGACCGGGGTGCCTCCAATTCCAACCGCTGCTCCGAACTGTAATTTGGTGCATCGCACGTGGAACAAGACGGTGGATGAGCCACATGTCGGCCAAAGGGGTCCTGTTAAGTGTGTCGCCATTTCGTGTGTGGACTGACCTTGCTTGAGTTGCTATGCCAACACGACAGGAGCAGCCTACCACTTGGTTTTGCTCCTTGGTGAATCCCGACTATATTGATCTAAAAAGATACGTGCTGAACTACCCTCTCCGTCTCGTTTTTTTATTTTTAGGCGTCTCGGTTTATAGGGCCTGCACGTAGTTCTAGGTCATCCATTGGATTCTTAAGCGGATGTAGTTGTATTTAAAAGTCGAGGGTGGGGCTTTTCCTGTGCGGTAGGCGGCGGGGCAGTTCCGCCTAGTCGGTTCGACAGAGACGCGAGAAGACGAGGGAGTAGCTGCTGCAAACGTAGGGCTGTGTGATTTGACAGCGAGTTACTGCTGGTAGGTGGGGCCCCGTGATTTGATTTGCCATTATCATTTTAACTACGGTGCTATGACCGGCGTGAGTCTCCCAGATTCCTGACCACCTCCATACAGGTGCCTCTCCCAATGCTCCACCATGTAGTAGAGGCTGGCTCTTGCATGAGAGCCCACTTCTCCACTTTTTCCTTGCCTCTCTTTCCTCCACATATGCAAAAATGCCATGTAAAGAGCATTATTGTACTTACTTTTACTTGCTCCTACAGGTGCTTAAGCTTGCCACATAGGCATAAAGTCTGATGTGGCAAGTTAATCAAGAAGAGAGAGACTAGTTTGGTGACCCAAGGAAGAAACGGTGCTAAGCGCGTGTACCTAGGTGAAAAGACAATTTTGAGTCTATAGCTAATTAAATGAAGCAAACTTAGCAACACCATTTCATTGGAAGAGGTCACTCCTTGGCAAATGCAATAAATACACGCGCTTACTAGCACCGTTTCTTCCTTGAGTACGAAGAAAGAGATAGAGAGGAGTAACAAAAAATACACTTATAGCCAACCTTGTTGTAGTATGAGTGACTAAGTGATGACTATGTATGACATGCCAACATCAGATAGCCTAACGCACCGTGTTAAATCTCCAAGGGTGCGACCGCACGAGCGACGCGACGGTCGTGGTAGGCGCGACCATGATACGGGCTGCTGGCAGCCCTTGGATCTGAGATCAAACGGTCGCATGCTAAGTTGCTGAAAATTTGCAGAATAACCCTCCAGGATAGGATATTTACCCATAGGTCTAGAATCACGCCATGCAACCGTTCGATCTCAGGTCCAAGGGCTCTCGGAAGCCTGTATCATGGGAGAATGGAAAGCCACTACCCTGCCGTTCGCACGCTGGCAGTTCGCTCCTACTCGTCCCCGCACGTCCTTTAATACTATGGCGGTTCGCTCCTAGTCGTCCCGTCCATTCACATTATGGCAGTTCCACTAATCCTAACCCTCCTCCCAAATCCATGGCGTCCCAAATCTCCATGATCGGTGATGAGTACAAGGTTAGAACCATCACCGGCGATGAGTTCGACGTCATCTACACCCGTTCTTCCGCGACAGTGAAAGGATGCCTTTCTCACTTCAGACGCATGTTCGAAAACTCAGATGATGAGTGGGTCGCTGGGCTAGATGTTGAGTACACCACAGTCCTGGGACGAGAGAAGGATCTAAAGGACGAAGAGAGGAAGAAGCCCGCCGTGATCCAGGTTTGCGTGCATGACTTATGCTTGGTCTACCACATATGCCATGCCGACATTGAGTGCCAGGATTTTAAGGACTTCCTCGGGAGCAACCTAGTCAAATTCGTTACTGTAGACTTTGGTAACGACAAAGAAATCCTGGGTCAGATAGGCCTCGTTGTAGGCAACCCCTTCGACCTCCAGAAGAATCGGCTGGTGCCCTCTCGTCAGCCTTCAATGCTGACCCTGGCAGGAGCCATGGTTCATCCTTCGTACGGTAAACTAGTGAAACCTCCATACACATTTCATCATCATGCATGGCAGCAGAATGTACTAGATATAGACCACATCCACTACGCTGCAATGGATGGCTACCTTTAGTTCAATATCTACAAGGGTTGGATGAAGAGCAACAGCCAAGTGTGCGGTTCAAGCAAAGAAGTATCGGCCAAGAGGAATAGGGACAAGGACGAAGTCGAGGACGTGGACGAGGACTCCGAGTAAGGTGGCAGTGTCGTTGCTCATGGTGGTTCTAAACTTCTAATGCAGTGTCTACCGGATTAGTTGCATAGTTTAATTTCAGGTGTGCTTAGTTTAATTTGAGGGGTGTGTTGTGCTGAGCCCCCAGCAGAACTATGTTATGTTTCTTCTCGTTACTTTAGCTCTTCAGTATGTACATACTACTAGTATTTCTTTAATTGAATTTAGCACCCCAATTAAGCACGCACTAGCTTTTTTAATAGTACTATATGCATAATTTGGCGACGAGCGCTCTCTATATGTACCACCTTTTTTTAATTTCAAGTTTTGCTCCATGGCGCAATCCATCGATAGTACTACTGTACAAAAGTATACATTTTTTAAAAGGCTAGAGTACTGTTCATCACATATATAGCCAGTTAAATTCTCAACCTAGAACGACGTGCATGCCATGTAGTAAACCGATATGGAGGAAGTATAGTAAAAATGAGGTGATTTTACCGAGCGATCGGCGGGGGAGCATGGCCTGTCATGCGGTCCCACGTGTCATGATGTACCAAGGCGATGCGCGTGTCCCTCTTGAGGCAGAAGCGATACTAGTACGTGGTTTGAGATGATGGCGAACCGAAGTGTGAAATAAGGGTTGCTTTGTCTGTCTGGGAAAGTGCGGCATTGTGATTTGACGTCTCATTGCCCATTACTACTACTGGGCTGGTACGAGTGGGGTGCGTCCCCCTGCTGTTCTGCACTGTTATTTGGTGCTTGACACATCGGCCCGGTTGCTATATGTCCCACATGTCGGCGACAGGAAGTACAAAATTCATAAAAGGGAGCGTCGGTGGAGGAGTATACTACTACAGAATTCATGAAAGGGAGCAACTTAGTTTTGGAAAAATCTCTTTTACGGAGTACGTACCCACTAGGGTTTATAGGGCTCATCTAAAAAACATTTGTTTTTCCGTTTGATAAGTCTCAATTCTACTCCCTCCGTCCCAAAATATAAGAACGTTTTTAACACTAACATAGTATCAAAAACGTTCTTATATTCTGGGACAGAGGGAGTACTATACTAGTAGTAGTACCATTACATGTTGGATTTCGAGGTGCGTTAGATCACCCGACGCAAGCAGTGTCAAGAGGAAACTAACCAATGCATGTACAAGTTCATGGAAATTTAGTGGTCATTCATGCATTCGTTCTAATTAATGCCTCAGTAAACACAACTTCTTGAGAAAAATGAGCGTACTAATTACTTGTGCAAACTACGAAATTAATTCGACCACTCACCGTCTACCTTGGTTGGAGAGATTTTGAAATTGAGCCATAAACTGGAAAGGAGGGAGTAGTAACTTTTGTCTCGATTACTATTTGTGGCCTTGTATAGATGCAAAATGTATTTTTTTATAGTGGCCTTGTATAAGTAAATGGAGGGAGTACTAACCAAAGTATGTAGTAGGGACGAGGAGTAAACGGAGGGAGTAGTAAAATTTTCTCCTCAGGCTGCGAGCAACCACGCGCGTGGGCGAGGGAGCGGGCGTAAGGCGTGGTAAGCAAGCTTCACCTCATCCTGCGAGCCACCGCGCCCATGGGCGGGGGAGACGACGTACTAAGCAAGCTTCTCCTCGTTCTGCGAGTTGACGGGACACATCAAAAGTACTCCAGTGTATAGAGCCTTGCCTCTAAGGTAGGCCCCACATGGTTTGCCTCTTTTTTTAATTTAACATAACGCGTCAAGTCACAATTTGTTTTTTCACCCGTGGTAGACGATCCTCCCTCCACCAAGTGGACAACCAGTACACGTGCCAAATTACCACGTGGGCTGCCTTTTTCGTACAGAAATGAGCTCCACCGTGTACCTGCGCGGGTGTGGTTGGGAAAGAGATGGGAGTACGTGCGCCGTGTGTGCACCTCTTCTCTTCATGCACGTCCCCCACCTACGTGGGTGTGTGTGAGAGAGAGATACAAACCTAGACATAATGCGCCGTCCATCCCCATGCCTCCGCCCAGTCCGACCACCAGTCACCACCACGCCCCACTCCTTCTCGCCTTATCTCTCATCTTTCTCCCTCCATTTTTATATACAAGGGGCCACTATCAAAATTACAATTTGCAGATATACAAGGCCACTAACACTAATCGATGCAATATTAATGGTGTTTGCCTCGTGGTACTAGCAAAGGAGGACATTAATTATCCCTTGCATGCATGTGGGAGTTTGTAAAAAAATGCATCTTGATGTTCCGTGCAATGCACGGGCATCTTGCTAGTCCATGAAAACAACAGATGGCAAAATTCCACGGCGAACGAGGGATTTGAATCTGTTGGGAGGGGCTGTTTGGATGTTTCCCGGGGTAGCCAAAATATTGGCGACTACTTTGCCATGGCCGGCACCATCTCGAGTTCATCCTAACATTGCCCTCTTCTGTGGAGCCCATGCGGGGTCGACGAAGGTCCTCGCAACAAAAGGATCCGGCAAGACACCTGCTGTGTACGCCGGCGTCGCCTCCGCGGTGGCCTTCATGGGACCCAAGCGGCGGCGGCCTCCCATGTTCTACTTCTCCTCGATGATGGCGGCGGACGCGGAGGCGCTGGCCACCGACTCGCCGCTCTCCGCGCACCCGGCTTCTGTCGCTGCTTGCATGGCGCGGCCGCCGGCATGGGAGTCTCAGCCACAGAAACGAGAGACGCAGTACGAGGCGGCGGCGTGGACGGTAGCAACGACACCCGTGCACCGCTCCTCGTCGAGCTGGCCTGGAGCGGTGAGTTGCTGAACCGCGCGCCGGCTTGGGGCGGCAACTGGCTCCGTCGGGCGAGGGGAGGGAGGTGGATCAGCGAGCTGCATAGCTCGTATCCGGTGGGCTACTCAGCCGGCTTGGATACAGAATAACTACTCTTCGTAAGCCATTGTAAGAGTGGACAAAATGGTGGAGGAGATAGGGGAGCGGCGGAGGTGTGCGATTCTTGGCCGGCGTTTGGCCTCGTTTAAATAGGAGATTAAATAGACGGCGGATGGGAGGAGCTCGGCCGGCGTTGCGTTTAACACCGGCCCGGTCATGAACGGACGTGTGTCCAGAGTGGGTTTCTCGGCTTCCACACGGGCGGGTTTCATAGAGGCATTTGAATGCGGCACAGAGGCGTGTTCAGCCGGGCGTTCCGCGAGTGGCGCCCTCGACTCTGACCTAGGACACCGCGCCGTTCTTCCACTGACGTGTGGGCTCTTTGGGTGCATGGCCTGCATGTCAGTGACCCAACGCAGGCAGCGCACAGCAGAGGAACCTTTGGTGGGCCAGGGCGGTCAGAAGCGGGCATTTCATAAACCGATGATTGTTCATTGAGTGTGACATCATCTTTTTCATGTAGATAAGCCTACAATGTTGATAGCCCGTTCGATACGTTGTGATTCATAAAGACCGCTGCAAACATCAATGTTCTGCTTATCACAGATAAGATTGATTAATACCCGTAACAATCCATGTCCTTAACAAAGGGTGCATGCACGTATAGGTTGAACGTGTGTCTTGCGTCGTGTGCTGTGTGCATGCAGGCGTGCGAGTGTTGCGTGCATGCAAGGGTACGTTTCAGTGTTGCATGCATGGGTGCGTACGTGCGTGTGTTCGTGAGTGCATGTGTACGTGTCAGTGTTGCACGCCAACATGCGTGCGTGTGTACGTGTCAGTGTTGCACGCCTACATGCATGCGTGTCTTGCGTGTGTGCATGTGTACGTGCGGGGTGAGGCTACACGTCAGTCGACTGACTTTTTCATCTCTGGTCATTAGATTTTCCAGCCGTTGGATACGAAATCAAGGGCCTCCAGTTTATCATCAAACTCCACCCCCGGAGCCGCTAGCCACCACCGGCCAAACCGCCAGCCCCCGACGCCCTCCCCGAAACCACTCCCCACCGTCGGTCCGCCGCCGCACCGGCCATCCCTCTAGCCCCCCCCCCGCCGAGCTTTTTCTCCGGGGATCCCCACCCCACCGCCCAATGAACGCCCCCAACCGCCGGTGACTGCCAACCAGAGGTCTCACGACTTCGAATACCCACCGACCACTAATTTATTACCATTTCTGTCCTTCATATACGCGCTGACGGGTGGGCCCTATGGTAATGTGCGCTGCTGAATGTGGACCGTTTGACTGGTCAATTGATCGTGTTATCAACAAATTACGGAGCTGTATGGTGAGCCAGTGACCGTATGATCACCCTAAAATGTACTCCTATTTTATTAACACAGTACAGACTCAAACTACCATTTCTTTCTTTCATATACGGGCTGACAGGTGGGCCCCACGGTTACGCGCCCCGATGGTGCAACACTAGTTGCGCCGCGTGGAATTTGACTGGTCAATTGATTGTGTCATCAACAAAATACGGAGTTGTACGGGTGAGCCAGTGACCGTATAATCATGATATGTATTTGTTTAACACGGTACAGACACAAGGGCTCATATATACGCGCAAGCACTCACCGCTATAAGCGCACACACGCGAACCCTACCCCTATGAGCACCTTCGAGAGAGTGGGCCAGCATATATGATCTTGAGATTTTACGAAGTCACCATAGGTGCCTCGTAGTCGAGTGGAACGTCTCCTCCCACTGAACGTACGTCGCCGGAAAATACTGAAATTAACACAAGATAAATGCGAGCACCGGGACTTTAACCTTGGTGGGCTCGAGAAACCACTGTCCTCTAACCATCCAACCACATGTTGGTTAGCACGACAAAATGTATGTGGTGACCGTGATGAGCTTATTCTGAAGTCCAGTGACCATATCGTGCTTTCGCTTCAAATACAATGACCGTAAGTGTCGTCAACAAAATACGGAGCACGCATCAAATGCAAAGTCCGTCAGTGTCATCAACAAAATATGGAGACGTATCGTGAGCTAGATACCGTTGTACTATTGTATATGCTTATTTTCTTAGTGGCCGATTGCGTGTGTGGTGTGGTGGGCACATCATTTCTAGTTGTGGTGGGTCAACATGAAGACTCATGGGTCGGTTCCATCCTGCGCCACATATAGGTTGGACCGAGACGTGTTATACGAAGACCCATGTGGAGGACTCGGCGGTACAACACGAAGCTACCAGAGTCGCGGAGGACTCTATCCCCACTGGTGATAAGCCGACTATATATGATTTGTAACCCTAGGCCCTTAGTATGTTATACAAGCTTGGGGGCTAGTTCGTCGATAGTATCCACACACGCACAATGCCTGGTATTCACGTGTACTTTGTACACACCCCTATCACTAATATACAGTACTAGGAGTAGGCTCTTTCTTCAACTGCAATTGAATTCTAGCATGTGCATGTGTTTATTTCATATTATCGATCCATAGAGTGAGAGCGGTTTGAAATACAGGCAATGGATGCTTTTGCAATTCATATATAAACATTAATTAGTGCACTCCATGTTGTTAGTGTGAAGAACTTTATACATTTGTCGCTTGCATGGATACATTCCAAATTGCTAGCTACAAAATAGAATACATGTCAAATTCAACATAAAGGGGGTTTCGAAGATTCAAATTCATAGGAAGTGCATTCATCTATTTGAACCCGAGATAATGGCATTTGTAAATCAGATGTAAAAGGGGGCATCAATCTTTGTTGTGAGTTTGAAAATGCTATATATATATTGGTACGCATATCTAACTTTTTTTTGCAACGAAGGAGATTATATCTGGAACCATGCATGAACTGAGGTAAGTTGCATATTTTTTAATATATACTCGTGTACAATGTATATTCAAATGTACCCCCTCCATTCCAAAATAATCGTAGCTTTAGGATTTTCAAGAGTAAAGATTTGTGAATTTTGACAAATCCTGAAAGTTCAATTCAAGAGAACCGAAAATGTTAATGCTTCTGCTCCCAAATATTGAATGAAGCGCCAAATAGGCCTCTGGTCACCCGAAACCGCACGGGAATAATGTTTTGGTGGTAGGAAATTACTGTCCTGACTCTGGCCCGTGTAGCCTATCAGCCCGATGTCCAAAGGTCTAAACCGGGGTAGGTTTGTAACTTCACCAAGACACCAGAGAAGCATTCATACGCCGTGGGCGCCTACCCATGCGCTCGGCCGAAATCTATCCCGCCCACATTCGGGACACCTAACATGACTGTCCTACCCCCAACCCGCAATATGTCCGAAATTTTAGATGGGGGGAAAGTTTGTAACTTTCCCCAAATTTCAAACAAGAGAGTGTCAAACCGAAACATTGTTCCCCCTTAGTTCCCCGCCTCCCTCTGTTTCCCCATTCATACTCCGTGGGCGTGAAAACGCCCTCTCCACCAGCCGCGAAACCCTAGTCTCCTCCGTCCTCCACCCCATAGCGGCCAATCCACCGCCGCCCTCCTCCATCACGCTGGAGCCGGTACCCCGACGTCGTCGTCCAACACAACCGCAACCGCAACGCCCTCAAGGACTTAGCAGCTGAAGCCGAGGCAGAGTTGCCTCCACGACGCCGACGTCGACGTGCGCCGTACCAGAACCACTGCAACCACGCCGTCCTGCGCCTCACTTCTGCGGCTCCACTGTTGCAACCGTCCACCGCACCGGAGCTGTTCCCGCTACGCCGTCGTTCGCCACCTCGGATCTGCTTCCCCGCCGCCGACAGACGGCCACCGCACCACACTCAACAACTTGGCCATGGGTTCGTCCGAGGCTGCACCGTCCTCCACAACTTCTGGTTTCCGGCGAACAACAAGAAGATCGTCGGAAAAACAGAAGGAGGACACAGCACTGCCAGCAGAAAGAGGTACTCCTCTTCCCATATTCGTGCAAATCTTACATCTCTGCTCACACCGTATTCATCCCACGAAAGAAACTAGTTGAGCGCTTCTTACTGCATCTTCTTCGTGATACTAAATGCACAAGGTTTCCTCCCTTTTACTATTTCACCTTTGCTAGAGGTTAGTAGCCCGCCTGGATTTCAATTCAGGGTCAGTCGAACCGCAATTAAAAGAAGCAGCACCCGCTTAGGCGCGCGGAGCACCTAGTCCGCCTGCTCCCCGGGGAAGCGGGGTGTGGGGCGCAGGATCTGCTTGCGCCCGATCTGGAGGTCGGCGGGGCTTGAATGGATGGCCGGGGGGCGGTGCCAAGCACGACGGTGCGATGAGGTCGAGGGGAGGGCGCAGGCAGGGGAGGAATACTGGGCCAGTGGTCGCTGGCGTTTCGAGGAAGATCGTCAACACTGACTGGCTGGAGGTAGATGAAGGTGATCTGCCCGTTCTTTGTACATCGGACGATGCAGAAAAAATGGACTGACCTATTTTCTTTCAGTCGACTGTTATTTTCATAGAATCTTGTAGTAATTTAGTGTGCCATGCATGTTGTAGAGCTATCATATGTCTCCCGTCATTTATTTCTCACCGACCTGCTATCTGCTACCTTTACACTGTACTAATTGTGCACACACTTCACCCATACTCACACTATTGTTTTTTTATGCATGTGTATTTCAGACTCTGACGCAGTGTTGATGAATGCAGAAAAGAAAAGACAGAAGTCGCTCCAGTGTAATTCGAAGATAAGCACTAAGCATTCCAGCGCTCTAACGGGTGCAGTGTCAGCAGTTGGAGACACTAAACGTAGCTCTGTAGTTGATGATCTCAATTGCCACACACAACCATCCCAGGTGCTTGCTTTAACTTCGCGCTGTCAAATGTGGTTGCATGTTGCATATGGTGTCTAGCTTGTATTGCTTCCAATTTAGTTAAATTGCATCTGCTTACTTTACACATTATACCTTTGATAATGACATGCCTTCCTGTTTTCGATACATACTACATATGTCTATTAACCATGTTCGTACATCAAACTAATGCTCTTTTGTATCCCTCGTCAATCACTTATGATGAGACAGTCACCCGGGTGGGTTACTGTGAGACCCCATACTCGTTTAAAGAGTGCAGTGTCATCCTCCCCACATGATTCTCAAGAAATAGCAAGGCTAAATGAAGATAGTCAACGTAGCTCTCTAGTTGATCACCGCAATTCCCCCACACCACCATCGCAGGTGCTTGCTCTTACTTGGCAGTGTGATATGTGGTTGCATGTTGCATACGGTGTCTAGCTTGTAATGCTTCTAATTAGGGTAAATTGCATCTGCTTAGTTTACACACTATACCTGTGAATATGACATGCCTTATATTTTTGGTACACACTACATCTATGTGTTAAACTTGTTCTTACATGAAACTACCTCTCTTCTGTATCCTGCATCAATCACTTACGATGAGTCACCTTTACTCGTTGCATATTGCATATTATTTCTAGCCTGTTGCCATGTATTGCTTCTAATTTGGTCAAATACATTTGTTAGGGCACCCTTTTAATTTGGCAGAGTGATATTGGTTTCATCTTTCATATGGTTTCTAGCTTGCATCGATTCTAACAAGTTCAAGCACCTTGTGCTTAGTTTACACTTTATACATCATACATGTCAATATGTCACGCCGTTCTGTTTTTCATACATATTCCATCCTCCTATCATGCGTCTACCTTACATGAAAGTAGTGTTCATCAGTATCATGCATCAATGAGTTCTGAAGAGCAAATTTTATTCCTTTTTCTTGTGGGTTTAACTTGACAAGGCAAAATCAAGAAAGAGGAAGGAAAAGAGTAAGGAAGGCGATGATGGTGGTCCTCTGCAGCAACGTAAACGGAGCATCTGCACCGATTCTCCTTGTACTGATAGTGCAATACAAGGTCCAAGTCTCCACTCCCCTACTCCACCATCCAAGGTGCTTGCTCTAACTTGGCAGTGTGATATCCGGTTGCATGTTGAATATGGTGTCTAGCTCGTATTGCTCCTAATTAGTGTAAACTGCATCTGCTTAGCTTACACATGATACATGTGAATATGACACGCTTTCTTGTTTTTGGTACATACTATATCTGTCTATCACACCATGTTCTTACATGAAACTACTCTTCTTGTGTATCCTGCATCAGTCACTTATGATGGGACACCTTTAAGTTGGCAGTGTGATATTGGTTTGCGTCTTGAATATGATTTCTAGCATGTATTGCTTCTAGTTTGATGAACGCCACCTATGATGAGACAATTTTAACTTGACAGAGTGATATTGATTGCACCTTCCATATGGTGTCTTGCAGTGTTTCTAATCCCTTTTTCTTATCGGTTTGACTTCACAATGCAAAATCATTACAACTGAAGGAAATTAGTCCGACAGTGGATGATGGTGGTCCTTCGGAGCAACTCAAACAGGGGGTCTCTACAGATTCTACTCCGCCATCCTCCCAACAAGATTTGCAAGACAACACAAGGCTGGACAGTCAATGTAGCTATGTAGATGATGACTCCCCTACTCCACCATCACAGGTGCTTGCTCTAACTTGTCACTATTATATGTGGTTGCATGTTGCGTATGATGTCTAGCTTGTATTGCTTCTAACTTGAATTGCATCTACTTACTTTACACATAATGCCTGTGAATATGACAAGCGTTCCTGTTTCTAGAACATACATGTACATGATGAGCACATCTCCCCTACTCCACCATCACCGGTGCTTGCTCTTACTTGGAACTGTTATACGTGGTTGCGTTTTCCGTATGATGTCTAGTTTGTATTGCTTCTGATTATGTTGAATTGCATCTGCGTAGCTTACAACTTATACCTGCAACGATTACTTACCCATAAGACACGCTATCGTACGTGTGAATATGAAACACTGTCTTTTTTGTATATATTCCATCCTCCTATCCTGCGCTTGCCTTACATCAAAGTAGTGTTCGTCTGTATCATGCATCAACTTGTTATGCTGAGCTAATTTTATTCATCTTCTTGTGGTTTTGACTTCATAAGGAAATATCAGAAAATAGGAAGGAAAATAGTAAGTTAGGGGATGTTGGTGGTCCTCCGCACCGACGCAAACAGAGACTCTCTAGATTTGCCACTTCTACTGCTAATGAAGTTGTAACATCCCAAATTTTCAATTTGGAATGCTATACATTAGATCATCAATGCATATCATATTTCTTTTGCATTCTGGTTGATCCTAGAAATTCTACGCAACTCAATGACCCACGGAGAGAGTTGGGGATTTCGTTATTTTCATATTTGAGTTTTCTCAAATTTTGAGAATAGGATCATTTGATTTTATTTATTTTATCATCAATTATTTCTATTACAAAACTATGAGAGAGGGAATAAAATGACTTTCCCAAAATAAAGGAATATTGAGGATTTAATAATAAAACCAAATAGGATTTTATTCCGGAGTTTTTCAGTGTTTTATTTGAATTTAGGAAAAATGTGCGTTTTTCAAAATTGCATTTAGGTCCCAAATAAATGTTCACCTTGTGAGGCTTGATTTTAGAAGCCCGTGAAAATTTATTTCGGAATTTTTAGAGTCCGTTTAGTATTTCTTTTTCTTTTTCTTCCGAGCGGAATATTTAAAAAAAAACGCGCCGCGCGCCGACTGGGCCAAGGCCCAGCCGACGGCCCACCCCGCCGCCTGCCGTCTCCCTCCAGGAGACCGGAGCCGCCGCCGCCGCCGCCCGAGTCCGGCTCGGAGCCGCCCCGCCGTGCCCCCTTCCTGAAGGCAGCACACCCCCCTCCTTAAATACCGGACCCTCCCGCCGCCCCTCACCTCACCCCACCCCGCCCCGAGCCGCGTTGCCGCCCGACGCCGCCGCCCGAGCCGCGCGCCGCCACCCACCGCCTCCCGTCGCCGCGCCGCACCCCCGCCGACCCGCCGGAGCCCCACCCCGCCCGCCGGAGTGCCTCGCCGGAGGTATAGCCGCCGCCGTTCGCCGTTCGTTTTTTTAAAAAAAACCGCCTCGGTTTATTTTTTTCGAAACCCTAGATCGGTTTATTTTTTTTAGTTTATTTAATTAGTGAATGTTCACCGATCCGTTCATTTTAGCGAACGTGTTCACTGGTTAGTTTCTGTTAACAAACGTCCGTTCGATTAACTATTCGTCAGTTTTCTTTTCTCGGATTAAATCCGCGATTTATCTGATCGCGATTCCTGATCCGATTTTCGTTTTAGTTTAACTTTTTGCTCGTTTATCAGAATCAGGCGATTCAAGCGCCTAGAGTTTCGTCTCGAAACCCTCTATCCGTTTAACCAATTTAAACAAGATTTTGCTACTGTAAAATATGCCCTAGATCCAGATTACTAGAACAAAGTTGTTTTCTTTCACCGTTTGACTTTCGTTGCTTTGTTCGATTTGATTCTTTTGCCAACCGGAGTTCTTAAGTTGAACCTTGTGGTTAGATCTCTTATTTGAGTTTTACCTGTGCATTAGATGAGTACTTATTGTATGCTCATTTGTTTGTTTGCGATAGAGTATCCGGAGTGCGCCGCCTGTTACTTCGAATCTCTAGGTTTCGCGGATCATCAGCAAGGCAAGTAACACTTTGATCATACCTTCTCTACTACCCAGTTTTATTGCATTAGATCAATCCTCACACATTGCATGATTAGGACCTAATTAAATTGTGGGAAGGGAAGTAGTTGAGGTAGTACCTATTACCTGTTTATTTTCAAACCTTTGGGAGTTACTTCTACGTTTGCTTATTATGCCATGCTATGCTAGTAGACGTGGATTGGGTGAGTGAAATCCATGACAGATGTGAGATTGTTAATTAATGGTTTATCTAAGGTGGCAACTTAAACACACATCTGGGTGGATTGAGGCACCTGGGTATTCCAGGACTTGCCTGTTTTTCTTTGGGCCGCCACCCAGGCTCAAAGGGATCATAAGACTATTCATAGTAGAAACTTCCGTGTGCAGCCACAAGCTATTATGGGCTCTAGCATAGTTGACTAAGTTGTGCGAACTCTTACAGTGGTAGACTAGTATATGTAGGGGATGTAGGTGGTACGGTCTACCCGATCGTAAGGTGCTAGCCCTTCTAAAAGACTATGTCTCGATCATCCGTCTTCTCAAACACCCTGTAGTGCGAGAAACCAAACGGAGGCGATCGAGTCTTGTGGGGAAAAGTGCGCAAACCTCTGCAGAGTGTAACAAACTAATCATGATTAGCCGTGTCGCCGGTTATGGACATCTTGAGTATCTAGTACCTGGATTATCATGTGAATCTCAACATGTTACTCTAAATTAATATTGTGGGGTTTTAATGATGATGCTTAATTGGGATTGAGAATGCTGTCAACCATTCTCAATGTTTAACAACTACCATGATAGTTAAATAAATTTTATTCCTTTGAAGTAGGGAAAAATTGGCTTTACGCAAAAACTGTAACCATAGAGCTTTCCACCAGCCAAATATGCATATAGTATAGCTGTTTCATTCCATTACTCTCTATGTGTTACATTGCCAGCATATTCCATGTGCTGACCCGTTTTCGGGCTGCAACGTTAATGTTGCAGACTTTTCAGACGACGATTAAGGAGTTTTAGGTCGTGGTTCTATACTCAGTGATGCCGTTGGAGTTGATGGACTCACTTATCTTCCAAGCCTTCCGCTGTTATCGTTATAAGATGGCCTTAAGCCATATTTATTGTATTAAATTCTCTATGAGACACTCGATGTAATAAGTGTGTGATTTCTACTCTGTTATAAATCCTCCGAGTACTGTGTGGTGTCAGCATTACTGATCCAGGAATGACACCGGAGCACAGAGATCAGACTGTTTGAGGTCTGGTCGCTACAGAAGATGGTATCAGAGCACACGCTGATTGTAGGACACGACCACTAAGCTAAAAGCAGTCCCTATTCACTCTCTTCTTCTCTGACTCCTCATCTTTTCTACTCTTTAGGATGGCGGATGCAAGGAACAAGTTCACAGAACCGGATGAAGATACACCCTTTGGACGTCACTTGAAGGAAGTCACTAGATACCTGAACATAGGAGTACCAAGCTTCACCGGAACCTACAACGCCACTTTACCTGAAGAAGAGCGCTGGATGATTCAAGTTCAAGTTCCAGGAAGGACGTTCATGCCAGTCACTGAGCCCATAGAGTTTTCTTTTGATGCACCAACTTGGAGTCTAGGAAAGAGCATGGCAGCTCACATCGCCATGGGACGCATTGGAGAAGTCTACCGCAAGGATCTCAAGGATACTATCTACCAGATTTGTGGGCGTCGAGATGAACACTGGGAGATGATCAGCACCAGGAAGGATAGATCAATTGCAGCTTTATCCAGGAGCTAAACCAGCACATTCGACGACAGGAGAACCAGATGTGCGCCGACATGATAGATCTGAAGAAGGCTAAGACAAGAATCAAGGAACTGGAGGAAGAACTCAAGGCTACACGTGAAGATTATGAAGAAGAAATTGAAGTATTGGTGGAGAAGAATGACGACCTGATCAAGAAGATTTGAATAATTATGGGAGGCCCTACGCCAGTAGATGAAGACGAAGAACCCCAGCAAATTAGCCCGGAAGACTACATCATCATCGACGACACCGACTCGGAAGCAGATAGTAGCGATGATGACTATGTTGATGAAGCTGGAGCAGATATCATGGAGTCTGCAAGCGAAGAATATTTCTAGTAGACCACCTCATCAGTAGTAGTAGTCCACCATGTAAATATAGTAGTCCGAGCACTTTTGCGATAGTTAGATCGATTGTATGCCTTTGTTTGATTGATTGAAGTGAATTGTTTGCTTTTGCCTCATGTGCATATGGATAGTGTTTTCTCTTTAGACCCCCTCTATTCTTATATCTCATCTTTTCTAAAACCACAGATGCCTCCGAGACGTGACCCCAGATTTGCCTTCCCACCGGAGCTCACCCAGTTGATCCAGCAGCAGAACACCTTGATGCAGTTGCTAGTCCAGAATCAGAATCAGGGGAACAATAACAACAACCCACCACCACCACCACCTGTTGACCACTTAGCCCGTTTTCTTAGGCTGAATCCGCCGGTGTTTTCCAGTAGCACCGAGCCGATAGTAGCAGATGATTGGCTCCGCAAGATAGCTAGGGAGTTGACCACAGCAGGATGCACAGATGCGGAGAAGGTGAAGTTTGCCGCACATCAACTAGAAGGACCCGCAGCATCATGGTGGGAGAATTTCACAGCCACTTTCCCAGTCGACACTGTCACATGGGACCAGTTTCAGCAGGCTTTTCATACTGCCCATGTTTCAGCAGGCTTTTCATACTGCCCATGTTTCAGCAGGAGCTATGGCCATGAAGAAGCGTGAGTTTCGTAACTTGCGCCAAGGAGGACGGACAGTTGGCCAGTATGTGGAGGAATTTAGTAAGTTAGCACATTATGCCCCAGATGATGTCGCTACGGATGCAGCTAAGCAGGAGAAGTTTCTAGAAGGACTGAATGATGAGTTGAGCATGCAGTTGATGGTAGCCACCTTCAACAACTACCAGGAGTTGGTAGATCGTGCTCTTATGATTGAAGGGAAGCAGCAGCAGATTGAGAACCGCAAGAGGAAGTATGGACAAGGAAAGTACAATTCAGGAGCTCAGCAGAAGCCACGTTTTACCCCTAGACTGGGAGGACATTTTCAGCATACCCATGGAGGAGGTAGCTCGCACAATCACAATGGCACCAAGAATGGTAATGGAAATGGAGGAAGCAACGGCCAGAACCGCACCAACCCCTCAACCCCAGCCAAGAAGGACCTAAGTCAAGTCACTTGTTTTAAGTGTTCGAAGACAGGACATTATGCCAATGAATGTCCTGAAATACAAAATGGAATTAGCAATGGAAGTTCTGGGAAGAAGCCGAACCCTTTCAACGGGGGACGGGTGAACCACGTTAGCGTGGAGGAGGTTGAAGCTCAGCCCGATGCAGTAATAGGTAAGTTTTTGGTTAAGTCATTTACTGCACTCGTTCTTTTTGATACTGGTGCATTGCATTCATACATCTCAAGGGGATTTGTGGATAAGTATAACCTACCAACCCAAGCCCTTAGGTCACCCATGTTAGTAACCTCGCCTGAAGCAGAGTATGTGGCTAGTCTATGGTGTGATCGGTTACCATTAAGGATTGGTAACTATGTTTTTCCCTCAGACCTAATAGTATTGGAATCCCAAGGATTGGATGTGATATTAGGCATGGATTGGTTATCAAAGTATGAAGGGAATATTGAATGTGCTAGAAAGTCAATTTTGCTTACCACCCCAGAAGGGAGAAGGATCAAGTATGTATCCCGACATGTGCCAAAGATGACTCAAGTAAATTGCCTAACAGGAGTTGTGCAGGAGGAAGTACCAGTGGTAAGGGATTTCCCTGAAGTATTTCCAGAAGAGTTGCCAGGCATGCCACCGGATAGAGATATTGAGTTTTTGATTGAGCTATTGCCAGGCACAGGGCCAATATCAAAGAGACCATATAGGATGCCAGCAAAGGATTTGGTGGAAATTAAGAAGCAGATTAAGGAGTTACTGGATAAAGGATATATTCGCCCAAGTTCTTCGCCTTGGGGATCGCCAGTACTTCTAGTGGAGAAGAAGGATGGATCGTTAAGGATGGTTGTTGATTATCGAGGATTGAATGAAGTAACGATCAAGAACAAGTACCCACTACCAATGATCAATGATCTGTTTGATCGATTGCAAGGAGCTAAGGTATTTTCCAAGATTGATCTGTGATCAGGGTACCACCAGTTGAAGATTCGAGAACATGATATACCTAAGACAGCTTTTACCACCAGGTACGGGCTGTATGAGTATACCGTTATGTCATTTGGTCTGACTAACGCACCCGCCTACTTTATGAACATGATGAACAAAGTGTTTATGGAGTTTTTGGATAAGTTCGTCGTAGTGTTCATTGATGATATCCTGGTTTACTCGAAGAATGAAGAGGAGCATAAGGAGCATTTGCGTTTGGTACTTGGAAAACTCAGAGAACATCAATTATATGCCAAGTTCAGCAAATGTGAGTTTTGGTTGAAGGAAGTAGGATTCCTCAGACACGTTATATCCAGAGAAGGAATATCGGTAGATCCCACTAAAGTTGATACCGTGACCAAGTGGGAAGCCCCAAAAATAGTTGGAGAGATTCGGAGTTTTCTTGGACTCGCAGGATACTACCGGAGATTTATTGAGAAATTCTCAAAGATTGCGAAGCCTATGACTGAGTTATTAAAGAAGGATACCAAGTTCATATGGACAGAGGAGTGTGAGGCTAGTTTCCAGGAGTTGAAGAAATGTTTGGTTACCTCACCAGTGTTGATTAGACCAAGGATTACGAGGTGTATTGCGACGCTTCACGTCGAGGACTTGGAGCAGTGCTTATGCAGGAAGGGAGAGTTGTTTCATATGCCTCAAGACAACTGAAGCCTCATGAGTTAAATTATGCTACGCATGATTTGGAGTTAGCAGCCGTAGTGCATGCTTTGAAAACATGGAGGCATTTTCTCATTGGAAATCATTGTGAGGTGTACACGGATCATAAGAGTTTGAAGTACATTTTCACACAGAAGGAGTTAAATCTCAGACAAAGGAGATGGTTGGAGCTTATCAAGGATTATGATATGAAATTGCATTATCACCCTGGAAAGGCTAATGTAGTAGCTGACGCATTAAGCCGTAAGAGCCATGTCAATACGTTAATAATGGGAGAAATACCCAAGGAGTTAGCAGAAAATCTTCGTAAACTATGTTTGGAAATAGTTCTGAGAGGCTATCTAGCAGCATTGGAGATTCAGTCAACCTTGATGGATAGAATCAGAGAAGCTCAGAAAGCTGACAAAGAGATTGCCGCTATAAAGGAGAAACTGAGCAAAGGAAAAGCTAAAGGATTTCGTGAGGATGAACACGACACCCTATGGTTTGAAGACCGCGTTTACGTGCCCAATGACCCGGAGATCAGGAAGTTGATTTTGCAAGAGGCACACGATTCACCATATTCAATTCACTCAGGAAATACCAAGATGTATTTGGATTTGAAGGATATTTTCTGGTGGACCGAATGAAGAAGGATATTGCGGAGTATGTAGCAGTTTGTGATGTATGTCAGAGAGTAAAGGCAGAGCATCAGAAGCCAGCAGGATTGGTACAACCATTGCCGATACCCGAATGGAAGTGGGATAAGCTAGGCATGGATTTTATCACGGGATTGCCCAGGACTCGTTCAGGCTATGACTCAATTTGGGTTGTAGTTGATCGATTGACGAAAGTAGCTCATTTCATCCCAGTAAAGACCACTTACACCAGTGCTAAGTTGGCAAAGATATACATGACCAGAATCGTATGTCTGCATGAAGTTCCAAGGAGTATCGTATCAGATAGAGGAACCCAGTTTACCTCAAAGTTCTGGAAGCAGTTGCACGAAACTTTGGGTACCAGGCTAGAGTTCAGTACAACTTTTCATCCACAGACAGATGGATAGACCGAGAGAGTAAACCAGATTCTGGAGGATATGCTGAGAGCTTGTGCGCTAGATTATGGATCTAGTTGGGACGATAATTTGCCATATGCAGAGTTCTCTTACAACAACAGTTACCAAACCAGTTTAAAGATGGCCCCTTTCGAAGCCTTGTACGGAAGGAGGTGCAGGACACCGTTGTCATGGGACGAAGTTGGAGACCGTCAGTTGTTTGGACCTGACTTGATTAAAGAGTCTGAACGGAAGGTGAAGTTGATTCGCGATAGGCTCAAGGTAGCCCAGTCTAGACAAAAAAGTTATGCAAATTCTAAACGCAAGGAGACAGTTTACGAGGTTGGAGATAGAGCTTATCTTCGAGTATCTCCACTTCGAGGAACAAAGCCTTTTGGAGTTAAAGGGAAGTTAGCGCCACGATTTGTAGGACCATATCGAGTTTTGAAGCGTATGGGAGAAGTGGCCTACAAGTTGGAATTGCCCGAAGGATTGTCAGGAGTTCATGATGTGTTCCATGTTTCTCAGCTGAAGAAGTGTCACGCGGAGATGGCTGACATACCGTTGAGAGATACAGTGCCTTTGGAAACTATTCAGTTGGATAACGATTTGACCTACGAGGAGAAGCCAGTCAAGATTCTCGAGTTTGCCAACCGAGTTACTCGCAGCAAGGTTATCAAGTTTTGGAAAGTTCAGTGGAGCCACCACTCAGAGGATGAAGCCACCTGGGAGCGAGAGGAAGATTTGCTCAAGGACCACCCTCACCTATTTTCTAGCCAACCCGAATCTCGAGGGCGAGATTCATCTTAAGGGGGGTAGGTTTGTAACATCCCAAATTTTCAATTTGGAATGTTATACATTAGATCATCAATGCATATCATATTTCTTTTGCATTCTGGTTGATCCTAGAAATTCTACGCAACTCAATGACCCACGGAGAGAGTTGGGGATTTTGTTATTTTCATATTTGAGTTTTCTCAAATTTTGAGAATAGGATCATTTGATTTTATTTATTTTATCATCAATTATTTTATTACAAAACTATGAGAGAGGGAATAAAATGACTTTCCCAAAATAAAGGAATATTGAGGATTTAATAATAAAATCAAATAGGATTTTATCCGGAGTTTTTCGGTGTTTTATTTGAATTTAGGAAAAATGTGCGTTTTTCAAAATTGCATTTAGGTCCCAAATAAATGTTCACCTTGTGAGGCTTGATTTTAGAAGCCCGTGAAAATTTATTTCGGAATTTTTGGAGTCCGTTTAGTATTTCTTTTGATTTCGAGCGGAATATTAAAAAAAAACGCACCGCGCCGCCGACTGGGCCAAGGCCCAGCCGACGGCCCACCCCGCCGCCTGCGTCTCCCTCCAGGAGACCGGAGCCGCGCCGCCGCCGAGTCCGGCTCGGGGCCGCCGCCGTGCCCCCTCCCCAAGGCCAGCACCCCCCCTTAAATCGAGCCGCCCCCCCCCCCGCCCCCCTCACCTCACCCCACCCCGCCCCGAGCCGCCCGCCGAGCCGCCGCCGCCCGACGCCGCAGCCGCCCCGCCGCCCGTGCCGCCGCCCGCCCGCCGCCTCGCCGCATCGCCGCGCCGCACCCCGCCGACCCGCCGAGCCCCGCCCCGCCCGCCGGAGTGCCTCGCCGGAGGTATAGCCGCGTTCGCCGTTCGTTTTTTTAAAAAACGCCTCGGTTTATTTTTTTCGAAACCCTAGATCGGTTTATTTTTTAGTTTATTTAATTAGTGAACGTTCACCGATCCGTTCGTTTTAGCGAACGTGTTCACCGGTTAGTTTCTGTTAACGAACGTCCGTTCGATTAACTGTTCGTCAGTTTTCTTTTTCTCGGATTAAATCCGCGATTTATCTGATCGCGATTCCTGATCCGATTGTTTTAGTTTTTAACTTTTCGCTCGTTTATCGGAATCAGGCGATTCAAGCGCCTAGAGTTTCGTCTCGAAACCCTCTATCCGTTTAACCAATTAAACAAGATTTTGCTACTGTAAAATTTGCCCTAGATCCAGATTACTAGAACGAAGTTGTTTTCTTTCGCCGTTTGACTTTCGTTGCTTCGTTCGATTTGATTCTTTTTGCCAACCGGAGTTCTTAAGTTGAACCTTCTGGTTAGATCTCTTATTTGAGTTTTACCTGTGCATTAGATGAGTACTTATTGTATGCTCGTTTGTTGTTTGCGATAGAGTATCCGGAGTGCGCCGCCTGTTACTTCGAATCGCTAGGTTTCCCGGATCATCAGCAAGGCAAGTAACACTTTGATCATACCTTCTCTACTACCCAGTTTTATTGCATTAGATCAATCCTCACACATTGCATGATTAGGATCTAATTAAATTGTGGGAAGGGAAGTAGTTGAGGTAGTACCTATTACCTATTTATTTTCAAACCTTTGGGAGTTACTTCTACGTTTGCTTATGCCATGCTATGCTAGTAGACGTGGATTGGGTGAGTGAAATCCATGACAGATGTGAGATTGTTAATTAATGGTTTATCTAAGGTGGCAACTTAAACACACATCTGGGTGGATTGAGGCACCTGGGTATTCCAGGACTTGCCTGTTTTTCTTTGGGCCGCCACCCAGGCTCAAAGGGATCATAAGACTATTCATAGTAGAAACTTCCGTGTGCAGCCACAAGCTATTATGGGCTCTAGCATAGTTGACTAAGTTGTGCGAACTCTTACAGTGGTAGACTAGTATATGTAGGGGATGTAGGTGGTACGGTCTACCCGATCGTAAGGTGCTAGCCCTTCTGAAAGACTATGTCTCGATCATCCGTCTTCTCAAACACCCTGTAGTGCGAGAAGCCAAACGGAGGCGATCGAGTCTTGTGGGGAAAAGTGCGCAAACCTCTGCAGAGTGTAACAAACTAATCATGATTAGCCGTGTCGCCGGTTATGGACATCTTGAGTATCTAGTACCTGGATTATCATGTGAATCTCAACATGTTACTCTAAATTAATATTGTGGGGTTTTAATGATGATGCTTAATTGGGATTGAGAATGCTGTCAACCATTCTCAATGTTTAACAACTACCATGATAGTTAAATAAAATTTATTCCTTTGAAGTAGGGAAAAATTGGCTTTACGCAAAAACTGTAACCATAGAGCTTTCCACCAGCCAAATATGCATATAGTATAGCTGTTTCATTCCATTACTCTCTATGTGTTACATTGCCAGCATATTCCATGTGCTGACCCGTTTTCGGGCTGCAACGTTAATGTTGCAGACTTTCCAAACGACGATTAAGGAGTTTTAGGTCGTGGTTCTATACTCAGTGATGCCGTTGGAGTTGATGGACTCACTTATCTTCCAAGCCTTCCGCTGTTATCGTTATTAGATGGCCTTAAGCCATATTTATTGTATTAAGTTCTCTATGAGACACTCGATGTAATAAGTGTGTGATTGCTACTCTGTTATAAATCCTCCGTGTGTGGTGTCAGCATTACTGATCCAGGGATGACACCGGAGCACAGAGATCAGACTGTTTGAGGTCTGGTCACTACAGAAGTTGAAGTCCCAAGTCTACATGATGAGTTCATCTCCCGTACTCCACCATCGCAGGTGCTTGCTCTAAGTTGATAGTGTGATAATTGGTTTCATGTTGCATATGTTGTCTAGCCTGTATTTCTTCTATTTTGATTAAATTGCACCTGCTGAGTTTATACGTTATACATGGGCATATGACATGGCTTTCTGTGTCTAGAATACACTTCATCTATCTATAATACCATGTTCTTACATCAAAGTACTGCTGTTGTGTATCCCACATCAGTCACTCATGATTGGACGCTTTTAACATGGCAGTTTGATAGTGGTTGCATCTTGCATTGATTTCTATGTTCTACTGCTTCTAATTTTTCGAATTGCCACTTATGACAAGACACTTTTAACTTGGCAGAGTAATATTGGTTGCATCTTTCATATGGTGTCTAGCTTGCATTACTTCTATTTTCTTGAAAATCCTTCTGCTTAGTTTGCACATCATAGTTGTGAATATGTCATCCTGTTTTTCTTACATATTCCATCCTCATACGGTTGTCTTACATCAAAGTATTGCTTGTCTGTATCATGCATCAATGAGTTCTGAAGAGTGATTTTATTCTTTTGTGTTGTGGGTACAGCTTGAAATGGCAAAGTCAAAAAGAGCAAGGAAAATAATATAGCAGGGAGTGGTGTTACTCGTCCGGTGAAACGGAAAAGGTTCTGCCATCGAGATTCTACTGGTACTTATAGTGCAGTAGAAGGTCCAAGTCCACCGGCTAAATCTACAAACATAGTATCACCTGCTCCACCAGCTGCAGCATCCGCTTCAACTGTACCAGCATCTCAACCAGTTACTCGTTCATTTGCTCCGGAACTGGCCAGTTCCCAAGCTGCCTTCACACTAACACTACTTCCGAAGCACTGCTGACACAACAGGACTTGGCAAGATCAGATGAACCTCATGAGCATCAACACCAAGACGGTACCTGACCGAGTCAAGTTGTAATTGCATGCTCCTTTATATGTACTCTCACAGTTTGATGTACACTAACACTTTCCATATTCGTTGTTGAACTAGCACCACGGCGCAAGCGGAAACAGACATCAGGGATAATGCTTGACAGATTAACAAAATCTAAAGGAGGAAGAATGGAGATCCATTTTTAGGCAGGTTTAAAAAGGCCACATGATGCTACAGAGTCAGACAAGTTAGTATCAGAGGCAGCCGTTGCCGTTAGGTGTCATGCACGTATCCTCCCAACGTGGATCCAGTACAGGAATGAGAAAGACAATACCCAGTTTAACACCTTCCTTGACCATTTATCCATAAGTAATGTTATTCATCGCAATTAGTAATATTGTCTTGCTCTGTCCCATACTTTCTAGTTTCCTCCTAATAAGACTCACATTCTTTTTTCAATAGATGAGGTTCAAGTTGGATCCGAAAGATGATGCAACTAGACAAGCATGCACTCATGTTTTTCAGTCTGCTCTGTGACAGTATCGGTACCACCTTAGAAAATCTCACTTTGAAGGCAAGGCTAACAATGAAATCGCCCAAACATCTCCAGTGGAATATATTATAGATGAAGACTGGACAGCCCTCGTTAAACACTGGTCTGATCCAAAGTATCAGGTAGGCTATATGTATTTGATCAGACCACATATTGAACTTGTATTTATGTATGTGCCTTACAAGTGTATCTTCTTCTAGGCTAACTGTTTGAAGAACAAAACCAACCGTTCTAAAGTCAAATTCCAACAGACCACAGGATCTCGTAGCTATATTGCACACTGCGAGGCTCTTGTAAATAGCTGCTACTTCCTTCTTTTTTTGTGCCATATTATCGTATCTATATTGACTTATTCCAAATACAGAGGAAATCCCATGCGGACCAAAAAGAACCTGAACCGAATGCAGTGCAAATCTTCAAGGATTGCCATACTAGCAAGATGAAGGGCATGAGCACACCAGTTCAAGCCGCTGTTGTAAGTCCTTACTCCTGCTGCCTTGAACTGATGGTACTGTGATGTGTTCATTTAACTACTTGGTTTGCAGCCAATGTCAGTTACTCTGTTCACTTTTATTCATAGTTGTCTTAACGTATCATTTCACCTTACATGGTTTAAAAGAGATGAAGGATATTCTTTTGGTCTTGATCTGTAATCTAGTTGTTATGTTCACGTGCGCACACAATGATAAAATAGCCTGTTTGTTTTATATCTGTTTGCCCATGATATGAATGATGTCATACTATGTTCATCCTACTTTAAACCATGTCTCTTTATCCTTAGATGTCAATGAATGTGAGGAAATAGACAATACAGTAGGCATGCTACATGGACATATGTTCCAAAAGTGATTTTATTATGTAGTTGGCACTACAATGCATGCTAATGTATTACAGTAGTTCACCAAAATAAGTTATGTATAAACGTTTAACCTACTTTGTTTGTTTTTGTCTCATTAGTAACTTATCTGGTACACTAATCTACAAGTTGAAACTTTCAGGAAGCTATGGAACAAATGATTGAACAGCCACAACCACCTGAAGGTGACGAGGCTACTACAGGCACAATGTCACCTCTTGCTGCAGTGCGTCAGTATCTCTCCACTAACAGTGCAAAAAGCACCTTCCTGCATAATTTTGGGTTGGTTGTCAAGGTAACCTCGTCCAAATCGCCTACTGAACAAAATCTTCCTGCTAGACAGAGTGATATATCTATGCTCCAGACACAAGTCCAATCCCTAATGGACGTTGTTTCAGAAACAAGAATAGTGGTTGAGAAATGTCGTCAAGATATGAATGGTTTTGAAACCAGACTATCAGACATTCGCTTCGTTGTTCAAGAGCAATGGCAGAAAAAGGTGGAGATCGTGCTGCTCCATCAGATTCTACAGCCTGAAACATTAGCACTCAGGTCAAATGATCTGTGCTTCTATACATCTGATGGTGCTTTTATCTGGAAGGACTGTAAACTTTATGCCAACAGGCCTTTTGTTGTATGGTTGGAATTTATTTTGTTGTGATACAACATTTATGATGCTGCCTCAGGCTGCAGTAATTACGACGCTATTTTTGTATAGTGTAGGTTTATATTAGTAATATAATCGGCCGAAAGCTTTGTAGGAGCCCAACAAGCCAACATTCGTCGGGCCCATTCCAATTGGGCTAAAAACGATTACGGGCCAAAATTGGCAATAGCCCACTAAAAATATCTGGGCCTAAATCAGCATAAGTTTTCATATTTTTCTGGTAGGCCTGTGCCCATAGTGGGCCTTTAACAGGCCTAAACATAATCTGGGCCCTCAAGTAAAAATAGGCTGTTTACAGGTGTAAATATCTCGAGCCCATAAAATACATGGGCCTTTAATAGAACGAAAGTGAGATTGGGCCCTGATTGTGCCAAATAACCCATTGGACTTTAACATGCCGAAATTCGGACGGGCCGTAAATGCGCCGACCTAATACACGGGCCTTTAACAGGCCGGAACTTCGGTCGGGCTAGATTATCATCATTTCTATATGGGCTGTTAATGGGCCCGATATGACGTTGGGCCACATATGGCCCATGGTTTACGTCCGGCTTTAATAGGCCGAAAATGACAACAGGCCGAAAGTGGCCCAAAGCTATAGTGGGCCTCTAACAGGCCGAATGTCAGACATGGCCGAATATGACCCAAATCCTTCACGGTCGTTTATGGGCCGAAAGTTTTGATGGCCTGTAAATGGGCCCAAATGAAGCCGGACCTTTAACAGGCCGGAAATACACCGGGCCGTAATTCGGCCCAATTACTTAGCGGACTGTTAACAGGCCAGAAGTGACCATGGGCCGCGTTGATGACAAGTTTAGGACAGGCCGTTGACGGGCCGATTTGACAGAGAATGTTGGGCCTTTAGCTAGGCCAGCCCATTATGGTCGGCATAATCTTGTGGGCCTTTAGCTGGCCCGGCCCATTATGGTCCGCAAAATCTTGTGGGCCTTTAGCTGGGCCGGCCCATTATGGTCTACAAAATCGCGTCGGCCTTTAGCTGGGCCGGCTAATTATGGTCCGCTAAATTTTGTGGGCCTTTAGCTGGGCCAGCCCATTATGGTCCGCTAAATCTTACGGGCCTTCGGTTGGGCCGGCCCATTTAATCTTTGTGGGCCACTTTTGGGCCGGTCCACGTGTCAACATATCATAGGCCCATCTCGCCCGTTGGATCCGTCAGCCAATGAGAATTTTACACGTGGAAAATCGGCATTGGTCGTGGCTGTTAACGGGTTATCGGATCCAAAATCCGACCCGATAGCTTAACAGCGTTCCGTTACGGTGGATGCCACGTGTCGGTCACCCTTGACGAAAGCACTTCTGTGACGCGCGATTTATCGTCATGGAAGTGGACACTTCTGTGATGATAATTTTGGCAATGTCATGGAACACTTCTACGACAGCACATGTATGACTATCTTGATTCTGTCATAAATTTGTCATGGATGTACATGCATGACAGAAAACATGACCTACTGTGACAAACACGTATCATCACGGAAGTGTATTTTTTTGTAGTGGTGGATGGACCCGACCGTCACCCTCGACGACATCACCTGCCCCCGCGACACCAGGCGCCTGCCGAGGGCGGAGGAGGTCGAGGCGCTTGATACATCTCCGTCGTATCTACTTTTCCAAACACTTTTGCCCTTGTTTTGGACTTTAACTTGCATGATTTGAATGGAACTAACCCAGACTGACGCTGTTTTCAGCAGAATTGCCATGGTGTTATTTATGTGCAGAAACAAAAGTTCTCGGAATGACCTGAAACTTCATGCTACCTCTTGAGCACTACGTTGGTTTTCCCTGAAGAGGAAGGGATGATGCAGCAAAGTAGCGTAAGTATTTCCCTCAGTTTTTGAGAACCAAGGTATCAATCCAGTAGGAGGCTACGTGCGAGTCCCTCGCACCTGCACAAAACAAATAAATCCTCGCAACCAACGCAAATAGGGGTTGTCAATCCCTATAGGGCCACTTATGAGAGTGAGATCTGATAAGATAATATTTTTGGTATTTTTATGATAAAATATGCAAAGTAAAATAAAGGAAAAGTAAATAGCAAAGGAAATAACTAAGTAGTAGGAGATCAATATGATGAAGATAGACCCGGGGGCCATAGGTTTCACTAGTGGCTTCTCTCAAGAGCATAAGTATTCTACGGTGGGTGAACAAATTATTGTTGAGCAACTGACAGAATTGAGCATAGTTATGAGAATATATAGGTATGATCATGTATATAGGCATCACGTCCGAGACAAGTAGACCGACTCCTGCCTGCATCTACTACTATTACTCCACTCATCGACCGCTATCCAGCATGCATCTAGAGTATTAAGTTAAAAACAGAGTAACGCCTTAAGCAAGATGACATGATGTAGAGGGATAGACTCATGCAATATGAAGAAAACCCCATCTTGTTATCCTCGATGGCAACAATACAATACGTGCCTTGCTGCCTTTACTGTCACCGGGAAAGGACACTGCAAGATTGAACCCAAAGCTAAGCACTTCTCCCATTGCAAGAAAGATCAATCTAGTAGGCCAAACCAAACTGATAATTCGAAGAGACTTGCAAAGATAACCAATCATACATAAAAGAATTCAGAGAAGATTCAAATATTATTCATGGATAGACTTGATCATAAACCCACAATTCATCGATCTCAATAAACACACCGCAAAAAGAAGATTACATCTAATAGATCTCCACAAGAGTGGGGGAGAACATTGTATTGAGATCCAAAAAGAGAGAACAAGCCATCTAGCTACTAACTATGGACCCGTAGGTCTGAGGTGAACTACTCACACTTCATCGGAGAGGCTATGGTGTTGATGTAGAAGCCCTCCATGATCGATGCCCCCTCCGGCGGAGCTCCGGAACAGGCCCCAAGATGGGATCTCGTGGATACAAAAAGTTACGGCGGTGGAATTATGGTTTTGGCTCCTGTTCTGATCGTTTGGGGGGTACATGGATATATATAGGAGGAGGGAGTACGACGGTGGAGCAACAGGGGGCCCACGAGGGTGGAGGGCATGCCTGGTGGGGGTGGGCGCGCCCCCTACCTCGTGGCCTCCTGTTTTATTTCTTGATGTAGGGTCCAAGTCTCTCTGGTCTTATTCGTTGAGAAAATCACGTTCCCGAAGGTTTCATTCCGTTTGGACTCCGTTTGATATTCCTTTTCTTTGAAACCCTAAAACAGGCAAAAACAACAATTCTTGGCTGGGCCTCCGGTTAATAGGTTAGTCCCAAAAATAATATAAAAGTGGATAATAAAGCCCAATAATGTCCAAAATAGTAGATAACATAGCATGGAGCAATAAAAAATTATAGATACGTTGGAGACATATCAAGCATCCCCAAGCTTAATTCTTGCTCGTCCTCGAGTAGGTAAATGATAAAAACAGAATTTTTGATGCGGAGTGCTACTTGGCATAATTTTAATGTAATTCTTCTTAATTGTGCTATGAATATTCAGATTCGAAAGATTCAAGACAAAAGTTCATATTGACATAAAAATAATAATACTTCAAGCATACTAACAAAGCAATTATGTCTTCTCAAAATAACATGTCTAAAGAAAGTTATCCCTACAAAATCATATAGTCTGGCTATGCTATATCTTCACCACACAAAATATTTAAATCATGCACAGCCCCGATGACAAGCCAAGCAATTGTTTCATACTTTTGACATTCTCAAAACTTTTTCAATCTTCACGCAATACATGAGCGTGAGCCATGGATATAGCACTATAGGTGGAATAGAGTGGTGGTTGTGAAGAAGACAAAAAGGGAGAAGATAGTCTCACATCAACTAGGCCTATCAACGGGCTATGGAGATGCCCATCAATAGATATCAATGTGAGTGAGTAGGGATTGCCATGCAACGGATGCACTAGAGCTATAAATTTATGAAAGCTCAAAAAGAAACTAAGTGGGTGTGCATCCAACTTGCTTGCTCATGAAGACCTAGGGCAATTTGAGGAAGCCCATCATTGGAATATACAAGCCAAGTTCTATAATGAAAGATTCCCACTAGTATATGAAAGTGATAACATGAGAGACTCTCTACTATGAAGATCATGGTGCTACTTTGAAGCACAAGTGTGGTAAAAGGATAGTAACATTGTCCCTTCTCTCTTTTTCTCTCATATATTTTTTTATTTGGGCCTTTTCTCTTTTTTATGGCCTCTTTTTTTATTTGGGCTTCTTTGGCCTCTTTTTATTTTTCGTCCGGAGTCTCATCCCGACTTGTGGGGGAATCATAGTCTCCATCATCCTTTCCTCACTAGGACAATGCTCTAATAATGATGATCATCACACTTTTATTTTTCTTACAACTCAACAATTACAACTCGATACTTAGAATAAAATATGACTCTATGTGAATGCCTCCGGCGGTGTACCGAGATATGCAATATGACAATGATGGAGTGTGTCATAATAAACGGAACGGTGGAAAGTTGCATGGCAATATATCTTGGAATGGCTATGGAAATGCCATAATAGGTAGGTATGGTGGCTGTTTTGAGGAAGGTATATGGTGGGTGTATGATACCGGCGAAAGGTGCGCGGTATTAGAGAGGCTAGCAAAGGTGGAAGGGTGAGAGTGCGTACAATCCATGGACTCAACATTAGTCATAAAAAATCATATACTTATTGCAAAAATCTACAAGTTATCAAAGCAAAGTATTACGCGCATGCTCCTAGGGGGATAGATTGGTAGGAAAAGACCATCGCTCGTCCCTGACCGCCACTCATAAGGAAGGCAATCAATAAATAAATCATGCTCCGACTTCATCACATAACGGTTCACCATACGTGCATGATACGGGAATCACAAACTTCAACACAAGTATTTCTCAAATTCACAACTACTCAACTAGCATGACTTTAATATCACCATCTCTATATCTCAAAACAATTATCAAGTATCAAACTTATCATAGTATTCAACACACTCATAAGAAAGTTTTATTATTAATCTTGTATACAAAGCATATTAGGATTTTAAGAAAATTACCATGTTATTTAAGACTCTCAAAATAATCTAAGTGAAGCATGAGATATCAATAGTTTCTATAAAACAAATCCACCACCGTGCTCTAAAAGATATAAGTGAAGCACTAAAGCAAAATTATATAACTCAAAAGATATAAGCGAAACACATAGAGTATTCTAGCAAATTCCAAATCATAAATGGCTCTCTCAAAAGGTGTGTACAGCAAGGATGATTGTGGTAAACTAACAAGCAAAGACTCAAATCATACAAGACGCTCCAAGCAAAACACATATCATGTGGTAAATAAAAAATATAGCTCCAAGTAAAGTTACCGATAGAAGTAGACGAAAGTGGGGATGCCTTCCGGGGCATCCCCAAGCTTTGGATTTTAGGTGTCCTTATATTATCTTGGGGGTGCCATGGGCATCCCCAAGCTTAGGCTCTTGCCACTCCTTGTTCCATAATCCATCAAATCTTTACCCAAAACTTGAAAACTTCACAACACAACTTAAAGTAGAAAATCTCGTGAGCTCCGTTAGCGAAAAAAAATAAAAGACCACTTCAAGATACTGTAATGAACTCATTATTTATTTATATTGGTGTTATAACTACTGTATTCCAACTTCTCTATGGTTTATAAACTATTTTACTAGCCATAGATTCATCAAAATAAGCAAACAACACACAAAAAACAGAATCTGTCAAAAACAGAACAGTCTGTAGTAATCTGTAGCTAGCGCAAGATCTGGAACCCCAAAAATTCTAAAATAAATTGCTGGACGTGAGGAATTTATATATTAATCATCTTCTAAAATAATTAACTAAATAGCACTCTCCAAATAAAAATGACAGCAGTTCTCGTGAGCGCTAAAGTTTCTGTTTTTTTACAGCAAGTTCAACAAAACTTTCCCCAAGTCTCCCCAACGGTTCTACTTGGCACAAACACTAATTAAACACAACCAAAACAGAGGCTAGATAAATTATTTATTACTAAACAGGATCAAAAAGCAAGGAATAAAAATAAAATTGGGTTGCCTCCCAACAAGCGCTATCGTTTAACGCCCCTAGCTAGGCATAACAAGCAAGAATAGATCTAGGTATTGCCATCTTTGGTATTAGGAAAGAAAAGAGCAAACTTGCTATCTATAGAATTAATCCTTCTATTTTGATAAAGCACATGGCTATTAATGGTGGAAGAAAGTTTAAGAATGTTATGGAAGTTTGTATCTAGGCTAACCTTTATCTCTTTAATAGATTCATTTTGTTAAGAGAGCAAAAGAGATGTAGATTCAACTTTCTCATTCATGGGGTGCCCAAATATAGTTTTCATTTTTTCATAAGTGTCTACGACATCCCCTTCAAGGAAACCTTCTTCAAATATAGAATCTAAGACATGCTTAAAAGAAGAAGGAAGGGCAATATAAAAGCTTTTTAGGTAAACTTCAATTTGATATTGAGGAACATAGCTAACTCTGATCCTTAATAGTCTATACCAAGCATCTTTCAAAGATTCATCAAGTAAATAAGGAAAAATTCCAGAATCATCTTCATCAAAATTATTAAGACTCTTATTGATAACTCCGGTAGGTTTTCCATAGTATCCTTATTTATAAGTTTAGCGAGGATAGAGGGGTTGTCCAAAGTACTAAAACTCTGGAGAGAACCCCCAACCCTTTTTGATTCAGACATAGCGGAAGAAAGGCAAGCGGAAAGAGAGGGAGGATAGAGATAGAGGGCGAATAAAACGGCAAGGGTGAAGTGGGGGAGAGGAAAACGAGAGGCAAATGACAAATAATGTAATGCGGGTGATAAGGGTATGTGATGGGTACTTGGTATGTTGACTTTTGCATAGACCTCCCCGACAACGGCGCCAGAAATGGCTCGTTGTGGGAGTCAAATCTTGACTTGCGTGAACCTCCCCGGCAACGGCGCCAGAAATCCTTCTTGCTACCTCTTGAGCACTGCGTTGGTTTTCCCCAAAGAGGAAGGGATGATGCAGCAAAGTAGCGTAAGTATTTCCCTCAGTTTTTGAGAACCAAGGTATCAATCTAGTAGGAGGCTACGCGCGAGTCCCTCGCACCTGCACAAAACAAATAAATCCTCGCAACCAACGCAAATAGGGGTTGTCAATCCCTATAGGGCCACTTACGAGAGTGAGATCTGATAGATATGATAAGATAATAATTTGGTATTTTTATGATAAAAGATGCAAAGTAAAATAAAGGCAAAGTAAATAGCAAAGGAAATAACTAAGTAGTAGGAGATCAATATGATGAAGATAGACCCGGGGGCCATAGGTTTCACTAGTGGCTTCTCTCAAGAGCATAAGCATTCTACGATGGGTGAACAAATTACTGTTGAGCAATTGACAAACTTGAGCATAGTTATGAGAATATCTAGGTATGATCATGTATATATAGGCATCACGTCTGAGACAAGTAGACCGACTCCTGAATGCATCTACTACTATTACTCCACTCATCGACCGCTATCCAGCATGCATCTAGAGTATTAACTTAAAAACAGAGTAACGCCTTAAGCAAGATGACATGATGTAGAGGGATAGACTCGTGCAATATGAAGAAAACCCCATATTGTTATCCTCGATGGCAAAAATACAATACGTGCCTTGCTTCCCTTACTGTCACCGGGAAAGGACACTGCAAGATTGAACCCAAAGCTAAGCACTTCTCCCATTGCAAGAAAGATCAATCTAGTAGGCCAAACCAAACTGATAATTCGAAGAGACTTGCAAAGATAACCAATCATACATAAAAGAATTCAGAGAAGATTCAAATATTGTTCATAGATAGACTTGATCATAAACCCACAATTCATCGGTCTCAACAAACACACCGCAAAAAGAAGATTACATCGAATAGATCTCCATAAGAGTGGGGGAGAACATTGTATTGAGATCCAAAAAGAGAGAAGAAGCCATCTAGCTACTAACTATGGACCCGTAGGTCTGAGGTGAACTACTCACACTTCATCGGAGAGGCTATGGTGTTGATGTAGAAGCCCTCCGTGATTGATGCCCCCTCCGGCGGAGCTCCGGAACAGGCCCCAAGATGGGATCTCGTGGATACAGAAAGTTACGGCGGTGGAATTAGGGTTTTGGCTCCTGTTCTGATCGTTTGGGGGTACGTGGATATATATAGGAGGAAGGAGTACGTCGGTGGAGCAACAAGGGGCCCACGAGGGTGGAGGGCGCGCCTGGTGGGGGTGGGCATGATGTCTACTACACAACCTTCTTCTTGTAGACGTTGTTGGGCCTCCAAGTGCAGAAGTTTGTAGGACAGTAGCAAATTTCCCTCAAGTGAATGACCTAAGGTTTATCAATCCGTAGGAGGCGTAGGATGAAGATGGTCTCTCTCAAGCAACCCTGCAACCAAATAACAAAGAGTCTCTTGTGTCCCCAACACACCCAATACAATGGTAAATTGTATAGGTGCACTAGTTCGGCGAAGAGATGGTGATACAAGTGGTATATGGATGATAGATATGAGAATTTGTAATATGATATTATAAAAACAGCAAGGTAACTAATGATAAAAGTGAGCGTAAACGGTATTGCAATGCTAGGAAACAAGGCCTAGGGTTCATACTGTCGCTAGTGTAAGTTCCCTCAACAATACTAACATAATTGGATCACATAACTATCCCTCAACATGCAATAAAGAGTCACTCCAAAGTCACTAATAGCGGAGAACGAACGAAGAGATTATGGTAGGGTACAAAACCACCTCAAAGTTATTCTTTCCAATCAATCCATTGGGCTATTCCTATAAGTGTCACAAACAGCCCTAGAGTTCGTACTAGAATAACACCTTAAGACACAAATCAACCAAAACCCTAATGTCACCTAGATACTCCAATGTCACCTCAAGTATCCGTGGGTATGGTTATACGATATGCTTCACACAATCTCAGATTCATCTATTCAACCAACACATAGAACCTCAAAGAGTGCCCCAAAGTTCTACCAGAGAATCACGACGTGAACGTGTGCCAACCCCTATGCATAGGTTCATGGGCGGAACCCGCAAGTTGATCACCAAAACATACACCAAGTGAATCACGTGATATCCCATTGTCACCATAGATACGCATGGCAAGACATACATCAAGTGTTCTCAAATCTATAAAGACTCAATCCGATAAGATTACTTCAAAGGGGAAACTCAATTCATTACAAGAGAGTAGAGGGGGGAGAAACATCATAGGATCCAAATATAATAGCAAAGCTCACGATACATCAAGATCGTATCATCTCAAGAACACGAGAGAGAGAGAGAGATCAAACACATAGCTACTGGTACATACCCTCAGCCCCGAGGGAGAACTACTCCCTCCTCGTCATGGAGAGCACCGGATGATGAAGATGGCCACCGGAGAAGGATTGCCCCCTCCGGCAGGGTGCCGGAACGGGTCTAGATTGGTTTTCGGTGGCTACGGAGGCTTCTGGCGACGGAACTCCCGATCTATCGTGTTCTCGGATGTTTTTAGGGTATATGGAGATATATAGGCGGAAGAAGTACGCCAGGGGAGCCATGAGGGGCCCACGAGGGTGGAGGGCGTGCCCAGGGGGGTGGGCGCGCCCCCTGCCTTGTGGCTTCCTCGTAAGTCCCCTGGCATGCACTCCAAGTCTTCTGGGCTTCTTTCCTTCCAAAAATGAGTTCCGTGAAGTTTTAGGTCAATTGGACTCCGTTTGGTTTTCCTTTTCTTCGAAACCCTAAAACAAGGTAAAACAGAAACTGGCACTGGGCTCTGGGTTAATAGGTTAGTCCCAAAAAATGATATAAAAATGTATAATAAAGCCATAAACATCCAAAACAGTAGATAATATAGCATGGAGCAATCAAAAATTATAGATACGTTGGAGACGTATCAGCATCCCCAAGCTTAATTCCTGCTGGTCCTCGAGTAGGTAAATGGTAAAAACAGAATTTTTGATGCGGAGTGCTACTTGGCATAATTTCAATGTAATTCTTCTTAATTTTGGTATGAATATTCAGATCCATAAGATTCAAGACAAAAGTTCATATTGACATAGAAATAATGATACTTCAAGCATACTAACTAAGCAATCATGTCTTCTCAAAATAACATGGCCAAAGAAAGTTATCCCTACAAAATCATATAGTCTGGCTATGCTCTATCTTCACCACAAAAAATATTTAAATCATGCACAACCCCGATGACAAGCCAAGTAATTGTTTCATACTTTTGACGTTCTCAAACTTTTTCAATCTTCACGCAATACATGAGCGTGAGCCATGGACATAGCACTATAGATGGAATAGAATGGTGGTTGTGGAGAAGACAAAAAGGGAGAAGATAGTCTCACATCGACTAGGCGTATCAACGGGCTATGGAGATGCCCATCAATAGGTATCAATGTGAGTGAGTAGGGATTGCCATGCAACAGATGCACTAGAGCTATAAATTTATGAAAGCTCAAAAGAAACTAAATGGGTGTGCATCCAACTTGCTTGCTCACGAAGAACTAGGGCATTTTGAGGAAGCCCATCATTGGAATATACAAGCCAAGTTCTATAATGAAAGATTCCCACTAGTATATGAAAGTGACAACATAGGAGTCTCTCTATCATGAAGATCATGGTGCTACTTTGAAGCACAAGTGTGGTAAAAGGATAGTAGCATTGTCCGTTCTATCTTTTTCTCTCATTTTTTAATTATTTCTTATTTGGGACTTTTTCTTTTTTATGGTCTCTTTTTTTTATTTGGGCTTCGTTGGCCTCTTTTATTTATTTTTTTCGTCCGGAACCTCATCCCGACTTGTGGGGGAATCATAGTCTCCATCATCCTTTCCTCACTGGGACAATGCTCTAATAATGATGATCATCACACTTTTATTTACTTACAACTCAAGAATTACAACTCGATTCTTAGAACAAGATATGACTCTATATGAATGCCTCCAGCGGTGTACCGGGTTGTGCAATGATGCATGAGTGACATGTATGAAAGAATTATGAACGGTGGCTTTGCCACAAATACAATGTCAACTACATGATTATGCATAGCAATATGACAATGATGGAGTGTGTCATAATAAATGGAACAATGGAAAGTTGCATGGCGAATGGCTATGGAAATGCCATAATAGGTAGGTATGGTGGCTGTTTTGAGGAAGGTATATGATGGGTTTATGATACCGGCGAAAGGTGCGCGGTATTAGAGAGGCTAGCAATGGTGGAAGGGTGAGAGTGCGTATAATCCATGGACTCAACATTAGTCATAAAGAACTCACATACTTATTGCAAAAATCTATTAGTTATCGAAACAAAGTACTACGCGCATGCTCCTAGGGGGATAGATTGGTAGGAAAAGACCATCGCTCGTCCCCGACTGCCACTCATAAGGAAGACAATCAATAAATAAATCATGCTCCGACTTCATCACATAATGGTTCACCATACGTGCATGCTACGGGAATCACAAACTTCAACACAAGTATTTCTCAAATTCATAACCACTCAACTAGCATGACTCTAATATCACCATCTCCATATCTCAAAACAATTATCAAGTATCAAACTTCTCATAGTATTCAACACACTCATAAGAGAATTTTATTATTCTTGAATACCTAGCATATTAGGATTTTAAGCAAATTACCATGCTATTTAAGACTCTCAAAATAATCTAAGTGAAGCATGAGAGTTCATGTATTTCTTCAAAGTAAAGCTACCACCATGCTCTAAAAGATATAAGTGAAACACTAGAGTAAATGACAAACTACTCCGAAAGATATAAGTGAAGATCAATGAGTAGTCGAATAATTATGCAGCTATGTGAAGACTCTCTAATCATTTAATAATTTCCGATCTTGGTATTTTATTCAAACAACAAGCAAAGCAAAATAAAATGGCATTCTAAAAATAGCAAACATTATGTGAAGAAGCAAAAACTTAGGATCAACCGATACTAACCGATAGTTGTTGAAGAAGAAAGGTGGGATGCCAAACGGGGCATCCCCAAGCTTAGACGGTTGAGACTTTGAAATATTATCTTGGGGTGCCTTGGGCATCCCCAAGCTTGAGCTTTTGTGTCTCCTTAATTCCTCTCATATCACGGTCTCCCTAAATCTCAAAAGCTTCATCCACACAAAACTCAACAAGGACTCGTGAGATGAGTTAGTATAAACCATTGCAAAAACCTTACCATACTCTACTGTAGCAAATTAATAAAATTATTATTCAACATTGCATACTAAATGCCTATGCATATTTAATAGTCATATCCTCAAATAGAATCATTAAAGAAGCAAACATATGCAAACAATGAAAACATAACAGCAATCTGCCTAAACAGGATGGTCTGTAAAGAATGCTGCAACATCCATACTTCCCTAGCTCCAAAAATTATGAAAGAAAATTACCACTGTATTAAATTTATAAGAGCTTAATATGCAAAAGGTTTCAACATTTTATCACATTCTGACTTTTCTAGGGAATTATTGCAACAGCGGTAAACTTTCTGTTTTCAAACAGCAACATGTATACTTGTAACATAGGCATAGTAAAGGCTATCAATGCCACTTTTATTAGAATAAAAGATGCAAAACACTGTTCTAAATAACAGCAAGCAAATCCTAACAAAATAAATTGACACTCCAAGCAAAACACATATCATGTGGTGAATAAAAATATAGCTCCAAGTAAAGTTACCGATGAACGAAGACGAAAGAGGGGATGCCTTCCGGGGCATCCCCAAGCTTTGGCTCTTGGATATCCTTGAATATTACCTTGGGGTTCCTTGGGAATCCCCAAGCTTAGGATCTTTCCACTCCTTATTCCATAGTCCATCGAATCCTTACCCAAAACTTGAAAACTTCACAACACAAAACTTAACAGAAAACTCGTAAGCTCCGTTAGTATAAGAAAATAAATCACCACTTCAAGGTACTGTAATTAACTCATTATTTATTTATATTGGTGTTAAACCTACTTTATTCAAACTTCTCTATGGTTTATAAACTATTTTACCAGCCATAGATTCATCAAAATAAGTAAACAACACATGAAAAACAGAATCTGTCAAAAACAGAACAGTCTGTAGTAATCTGGATGAAACGTATACTTCTGGAACTCATAAAATTCTCAAATAAATTTCTGGACCTGAGGAATTTATCTATTAATCATATGCAAAAATAATTAACTAAATATCTGTAAAACCCCCGATGCGACTATATCTCCCACGTGTCGAGGCACGACTTAGAGGCATAATCGCATTGAAGGCATATGTCGCAAGTTAGGCAATCTTCACAACATCCCATGTAATATAATAATGAAAGGGGAGAAAACATAGCTGGCTTACACTCGCCACGTCAATCAAGTACAAAAATAACATTACATCATCCAAACACTCATGGCCCGACTACGGCGCCAAAATAAAAGAGAACCCAACAAGCGACATGGTCCCAATCACCCCCAACTGGGCACCACTACTGATCATCGGGAAAGGAAACGTAGTAATGTTGAGAGTCTTCGTCGAACTCCCACTTGAGCTCATACGCGTCTCCTGGAGCGGAATCATCAGGCCCTGCATCTGGTGTAATAGTAATCTGTGAGCCACAGGGACTCAGCAATCTCGTACCCTCGCGATCAAGACTATTTAGGCTTATAGGTATGGCAAGGTAAAAATAAGAGGAGCTGCAGCAAGCGACTAGCATATATGGTGGCTAACTTATTCGCAAAAGAGAGCGAGAAGAGGAGGCAAAGCGCGAGCGAGAAACTAGAGAGCAACCTGCGCAATCATTACTCCAACACCGTGTCCACTTCCCGGACTCCGCCGAGAAGAGGCCATCACGGTAACACACTCAGTTGATTCATTTTAATTAATTAAGGTTCAAGTTATCTACAACCGGACATTAACAAATTCCCATCTGCCCATAACCGCGGGCACGGCTTTCGAAAGTTCAATCCCTGCAGGGGAGTCCCAACTTAGCCCATGACGAGCTCTCACGGTCAACGAAGGAATAGACCTCCTCCCAAGACGTTCCGATCAGACTCGGTATCTTGGTAACTCAAGACACTTCGACAGGTTAAAACAAGACCAGCAACACCGCCCGAATGTGCCGACAAATCCCGATAGGAGCTGCACATATCTCTTTCTCAGGGCACACTCAGATTGTCCTAGTTACGGGTAGGCCAGCCCAGAGTTGCCCCTGGTGGCCACCGGTAGCTGACAGGTGGACCAACACTCGGAGGAGCACTGGCCCGGGGGGGGGGGGGTTTAAAAAAAAGATGACCCTTGAGTCTGCAGAACCCAAGGGAAAGAAAAGGCTAGGTGGCAAATGGTAAAACCAAGGTTGGGCATTGCTGGAAAAGCTTTAATCAAGGCGAACTATCAAGGTGTTCCCATTATAACCCAACCGCGTAAGGGACGCAAAATCCGGGAACATAACACCGATATGACGGAAACTAGGGCGGCAAGAGTGGAACAAAACACTAGGCGAGAGGCCGAGCCTTCCACCCTTTACCAAGTATATAGATGCATTAAGATAACATGGCGATATAATGATATCCCAACAAGTAAATAAAAGACGTTCCAACAGGGAACGGCCTCCAATCTTCACCTGCAACTAGCAACGCTATAAGAGGGGCTGAGCAAAGTGGTAACATAGCCAATCAACGGTTTGCTAGGACAATGGTGGGTTAGAGGTTTGACATGGCAATTTGGGAGGCTTGCAAGCAAGTGGTAGGCATCGTAGCATTGGCATAGCAAAAGAGCGAGCAAACTAGCATAGCAAAGATAGTAGTGATTTCGAGGGTATGATCATCTTGCCTGCACAGTTGTCAGAGTTGACTGGATACTCGAAAGCAAACTCAACGGGCTCCTCGTTAGCGAGCTCGTCTCCCGGCTCTACCCAAACAAGACAAACAAGCAACAAGGATACAATCAACCATGTGCAAGAACAAGCAATATGATGAAATGATGATATGCTATGCGGGATGCGATGCGGGATGCCAAATGCAAGATATGACAGGAAAACGCATGAACCTGGCCTCAACTTGGAAATCCAAGTGTGCCACTGGAAATATGAGATGAAATCACTTGAAAACGATATAAAGAATGCCGGAATCGGAGTTACGGTTTGGAAATGGCAAGCGATTCAAAAATGACACCGGTCTGCGATTTACAGCAAGTAGGCCTCTAAATGCAATGAAAGGAACATGCTACAGCACCCAAACATGACAAAAAAATACATGTCAGGGATGCACACAAGATGCTTAACAAAAGTATAGCACTGAGCTACGGCCAAATCATCCATTAACAGGTTCAAACAAGCATGGCAAAAATGCAAATGGCAAACAGATCTCAGACTTAGTGAAATCAACACTTGTCTGGAATTTCAGATCAGGTAGCCCTCTTCAGAGCAACAAAACTACATGCTACAGGACCTGATCATGGCAAAGTAAAGCATGGCATGGAGCTACTCAAAGAGCTTAACAAAAGTCCTTTAGTGACCTTGAGCCAAAAGGGATCATAAAATACAATTGCAAGCATGTGAACATAGCAAAAACATAATCAGTTTTCATACTTAGTGAAAACTGGCACATGCTGAAATATAACTCAAGTAGGCATGTTTACGAGCTCGATGCACTCACTACGGTGCAAGTCATGGCAAGACAAGCATACACCCATAAAGAAGGCACAAAACACAAGCTAGACATGGCAAGAACAATAGCATAGCATGCACGGGACAACTACAACATCACCGGAAAAATTGCAAACAAGTTGACAATCTGCCCAGATTCACAAAGTAGCAAAAGTAGAGCTCGATTGACTCAAGCTAGGGTGCTCCATAATTGCAAACAAAGAAATGGATGGATATAGCACTACAATATTAACAAAACTCCCTTACTGATCATCCTCAAAAGAGGCACGGATCACTAGGAAACAACATGAACATATGGCAACATGAGATAAACAGCTCCAGGACTTAGTGAAATCACTAAGTCCCTGAAAACAGAATTAGCAAGTGCACCACTTTGCAAGCTTGCACAAGTCACCACACACATCCTAAAAATACATGGGTTGCACCTATGGAAAGATGATAAAACCCTTAACAAAACACATGTAGAACTCACGGGCATAGCATGCACACAATAATCATAGCAAAAATGACAAAAGTGCTAAACGGAGTAGCAGATCTGACAATTAACTCAAGTAGCCATCTTCTAACAGCATTTCGGGAATCAAGATGAACTCAAATGAAAATGATGCAATGTAATGAAATGATGTACTCTCTGAGATGAACATTTTGATATGCTATATGCATGAATCGGAGCTACGGATGCAAAGTTACGGAGCCGCGAACATGGGCATATGAACTAAAAATTCTGAGGACTTAGAGAAAAAAACAACCCTCAGATCTAGGGCTTGACCGGCGCGCAATCCGAGGCGGCGGCACTATTCATGGCCGGCGGATCCGAGGTTGCCGGCGGCCGGCGAGGGCGAGGCGAGGCCGGAGAGGTCGCCGGCGCGGCGGCCGGAGCGCGGCGGCGCGGCTGGTGGCGCGGCGGCTCGGGAGGAGAGGCGGCGCGCGGTGGCCGGGGTCGGCGGCCGGCTGCGGCGGCCCGGGCGACGAGGTGGCGATGGCGGCGGCGGGGTGGACCGCGGCGGCGCGGTGGCCGGGGGCGAGGGGGGAGGCGGCGCGGCGCGGATGGAGGCGGCGCGGGCGGCTCGGGCCGCGGGGGCCGGCTCCGGGCTCCCCGGGCCTCGGGTGGCGGCGGGTAGGTGGCGGCTGACGTGGCAGGCGGAGATTGGGCGAGGGGGCGGCGGCGGACGCGTCCGGCCGGGGCGGACGTGTCCGGCCGGCGCGGATCTGGGAATTTAGGGTTAGGGACGAGGGGAGACCCAGGATTTGGAATGGGGGGGTGTTTAAATAGGCATAGAGGGAGCTAGGAGAGTCCAAATGAGGTGCCGTTTTCGGCCACGCGATCATGATCGAGCGCTCTAGATGATGGAGCAGAGTTTGGTGGGTTTTGGGCCAAATTGGAGGGGTGTTGGGTTGCAACACACACGAGGCCTTTTCGGTCCCTCGGTTAACCGTTGGAGTATCAAACGAAGTCCAAATGGTACAAAACTTGACAGGTGGTCTACCGGTAGTAAACCAAGGCCGCTTGGCAAGTCTCGGTCCAATCCGGAAATGTTTAATCCCCACACACGAAAGAAGGCTAGAAATGACCACCGAAGGAGAACGAAGCACCGGAATGCAAAACGGACAACGGGAAAAATGCTCGAATGCCTGAGACGAGCACGTATGCAAATGCAATGCACATGATGACATGATATGAGATGCATGACAATGATAACAACACACGGAGACAAAGACCCGAACCCGAGAAAATAAAATAACTTAATGCCAGAAACGGCAAGAGTTGGAGTACAAATAGGGAAAGTTACATTCGGGGTGTTACAATAGCACTCTCCAAATAAAAATGGCAGCAATTCTCGTGAGCGGTAAAGTTTCTGTTTTTTTACAGCATGATCATAAGGACTTCCCCCAAGTCTTCCCAAAGGTTCTACTTGGCACAAACACTAATAAAAAAGCATAAAACCACATCTAAACAGAGGCTAGATGAATTATTTATTACTAAACAGGAACAAAAAGCAAGTAACTAAAATAAAATTGGGTTGCCTCCCAACAAGCGCTATCGTTTAACGCCCCTAGCTAGGCATGATAATGACAATGATGCTCACATAAAAGATAAGAATTGAAATATAGAGAGAGCATCATGAAGAATATGACTAGCACATTTAAGTCTAACCCACTTCCTATGCATAGGGATTTTGTGAGCAAACAACTTATGGGAACAAGAATCAACTTGCATAGGAAGGTAATGCAAGCAAAACTTCAAAACTTGAAGCACATAGAGAGGAAACTTGATATTATTGCAATTCCTACAAGCATATGTTCCTCCCTCATAATAATTTTCAGTAGCATCATGAATGAATTTAACAACATAACCAGCACCTAAAGCATTCTTTTCATGATCTACAAGCATAGAAAATTTACTACTCTCCACATAGGCAAAATTCTTCTCATTCGGAATAGTGGGAGTATCATAGGAAACTCGAATACTATAAATTGTTTCCACATTAAAAGAGTAATGTTCAGAGAAGGGGTAATCATAATCATGACAAGTTTTATAAATATAATCACTACTTTTTATAGCATAAGTATCATCATAATAATCATCATAGGTAGGAGGCATGCTATCATCATTGTAAATTTGCATATCAAAACTTGGGAGACTAAAAATATCATCTTCATTAAACATAGCATCCCCAAGCTTGGGACAAACATTAATTGCAGCAAATATATTCTCAAAAACATCATCTTCATCAAACATAGCATCCCCAAGCTTGGGCCTTTTCATATTATAAGCATAATCACTCTCATCATTAATAGTATGGATAGCACCAATAGTATAGCAATTATCATATTCTTCCAAGCAAGTGCCAAAAAGATTTTCAAGATCATAAGAAGTATCATTATCTTCCATAATTATATTTTCATGAGGCACAATCGTAATAGGAGCAGCACTATTTGGGAGAGTTATCTTTTTACCTCTCTTCCTTTTTCTTTTCTTCTTCTTCACCACATCATGTGTGGGTTCAATCCTCTTTTTGGAGCTCCTTATTAATGAGATTGGTTGAATAGGAGGCTCCTCCTCGTTACCTGATACATCATAAGAAATAATAGGAGGATATTCGGAAGTCTCTTCCCTTTCATTAGTATTCTATTCAGCTTCTATTTGTTTTATTTTCTTTATGTAATTGGCAATATAAGGATTTTCAATGCAATTCACCGCACAATACATATAAATTTCCTCTAGATCAAAATCAAGAAGTTTGTAACGGGCAAATTCTGGAAGATGCTTAGTTATATGTTTCATTTCTTCGTAACCCATAAGCAAACTAAGTTCATTATAATGTGTAAGGGAAATCAAGTCATCACAATTTTTGGACACGATACGATCATGAAACAATTTGCATTGGGTATTGAAATGATCATGTTCATTGCAAAGTTCACAAGCATGGCCAACATAATTTAAATTTTCAGCACATTCATCTAGCTCTTCTTGCAACAATTTAGTTTCTAAGTACTTATGCCTCTTGCAATATCTATCTTCCCTATTTGATGTGTACTTAGAAACCCAATGTACTCCACAAAAATTGACATGTTTATAGGATACATTTTCATCATAACTAGTGCAATCATCATTAGTATCATGGATATTCAAAGAATTCGTACTAACAACATTGCAATCATGCTCATCATTCAAAGATTTAGTTCCGAACATTTTATAGATTTCTTCTTCTAGCACTTGAGCACAATTATCCTTTCCATCATACTCACGAAAGATATTAAAAAGGTGAAGTGTATGAGACAAACTCAATTCCATTTTTTATAGTTTTCTTTTATAAACTAAACTAGTGATAAAACAAGAAACTAAAAGACTCGATTGCAAGATCTAAAGATATACCTTCAAGCACTCACCTCCCCGGCAACGGCGCCAGAAAAGAGCTTGATGTCTACTACACAACCTTCTTCTTGTAGACGTTGTTGGGCCTCCAAGTGCAGAGGTTTGTAGAATAGTAGCAAATTTCCCTCAAGTGGATGACCTAAGGTTTATCAATCTGTAGGAGGCGTAGGATGAAGATGGTCTCTCTCAAGCAACCCTGCAACCAAATAACAAAGAGTCTCTTGTGTCCCCAACACACCCAATACAATGGTAAATTGTATAGGTGCACTAGTTCGGCGAAGAGATGGTGATACAAGTGGTATATGGATGATAGATATGAGAATTTGTAATATGAAATTATAAAAACAGCAAGGTAACTAATGATAAAAGTGAGCGTAAACGGTATTGCAATGCTAGGAAACAAGGCCTAGGGTTCATACTTTCGCTAGCGTAAGTTCCCTCAACAATACTAACATAATTGGATCACATAACTATCCCTCAACATGCAACAAAGAATCACTCCAAAGTCACTAATAGCGGAGAGGGAATGAAGAGATTATGGTAGGGTACGAAACCACCTCAAAGTTATTCTTTCCAATCAATCCGTTGGGCTATTCCTATAAGTGTCACAAACAGCCCTAGAGTTCGTACTAGAATAACACCTTAAGACACAAATCAACCAAAACCCTAATGTCACCTAGATACTCCAATGTCACCTCAAGTATCCGTGGGTATGGTTATATGATATGCATCACACAATCTCAAATTCATCTATTCAACCAACACATAGGACCTCAAAGAGTGCCGCAGAGTTCTACCGGAGAATCACGACGAGAACGTGTGCCAACCCTGAAAGATCGTGGATGTCGCCTAGAGGGGGGGTGAATAGGCGCTTTAAAATAATTATGGTTTAGGCTTGAACAAATGCGGAATAAACCTAGCGGTTAATTTGTCAAACATAAAACCTACAACAACTAGGCTCACCTATGTGCACCAACAACTTATGCTAAGCAATATAAGCAACTATGTGATAGCAAGATATATGACAAAGAACAATATAGCTATCTCAAAGTAAAGTGCATAAGTAAAGGGCTCGGGTAAGAGATAACCGAGACACGCGGAGACGACGATGTATCCCGAAGTTCACACCCTTGCTGATGCTAATCTCCGTTTGGAGCAGTGTGGAGGCACAATGCTCCCCAAGAAGCCACTAGGGCCACCGTAATCTCCTCACGCCCTCGCACAATGCAAGATGACATGATTCCACTAAGGGACCCTTGAGGGCGGTCACCAAACCCATACAAATGGCAACCCTTGGGGGCGGTTACCGAACCCGTACACTTTGGCAACCCTTGGGGGCGGTCACCGGGACCCGTCAAATTGCTCGGGGCAATCTCCACAACCTAATTGGAGACTTAGGGAGTCCTGGATTAGGGGGTGTCCGCCGGACTATACCTTCAGCTGGACTCTTGGACTATGAAGATACAAGATTCAAGACTTCGTCCCATGTCCGGAAGGGACTTTCCTTGGCGTGGAAGGCAAGCTTGGCGATACGGATATGTAGATCTCCTACCATTGTAACCGACTCTATGTAACCCTAACCCTCTCCGGTGTCTATATAAACCGGAGGGTTTTAGTCCGTAGGACAACATACAGAACAACAATCATACCATAGGCTAGCTTCTAGGGTTTAGCCTCTCCGATCTCGTGGTAGATCTACTCTTGTACTACCCATATCATCAATATTAATCAAGCAGGACATAGGGTTTTACCTCCATCAAGAGGGCGCGAACCTAGGTAAAACTTCGTGTCCCTTGCCTCCTGTTACCATCCGGCCTACACGCACAGTTCGGGACCCCCTACCCGAGATCCACCGGTTTTGACACCGACATTGGTGCTTTCATTGAGAGTTCCTCTGTGTCGTCGCCATCAGGAAGGATGCCTCGCCCTGTCTTTAAAGACGACACCGTTGCTAAGGGAGCTTTGGCTGTCGGCCAAACCCTCCGGCTAGGTGGTTTTCTTATGACCGCCTGTTCGGCTTCTGTGCCGATGATGACCTCTCGAGCCATCGAAAACAATCTTCATGTTAGCTCGGAACTCGCCGAGCAGTTAGATCCAATGGAGCTCTCCTCCATAAACGAGCTCTTGGATCGCATCGCCGCCTTGGGAGTCGCTTCGGATTACGACCAGATTGGGCCTAAACCCGATCTAAGAGAGATTAACTCTCCCCAAGTCACCCATCATGTTGCCGTGGTAGAGGGACAGTGCGGCGACTCTTCATCTATCTTAAGGACTAGCTACGTCCGGATTCCCGATCCCTCCAAGCCGGATACCCGCGGAGGGGAGGATATCACTCAAGACCTGAACTTAGAGTTAGGCGACGGGCTCGATTCATTGGACAACATCCAGGAATCCAAATTTTCGAGTTCGGAAATTCCTCGGCCTCTGAGCCTCAGATTGGGTGAGGCTTCGGATTTAATTCCACCCACCCACCCGAACATAAGCGATCTATCCCAAATCAGGCAAGAGCCCGCAGAAACAGTACATCATTACTGGGCCAGATTCCTCCTGGTTAGGAACAGGATAAGGGACTGCCGCGAGGAAGACGCAATCTCAATCTTCTGCAATAATTGCACGGACAAGGGAATCCTCAACGCCATAAGTCGCCGTGATATTACACGCTTCGCTGACTTGGCGTCCATTGTACGAAAGTACTGTGCGATGGAAAGCGCCTGGAAAACCAAAATAAAATTTTGGGATGATCCGGCCCTGAATACAAACCCAGTCCGAAATAAAAGGGTGCATCATCGCCAGACACCCAGGTCAAACACCAAAAAGCAAAAACCCTTTACAGGGCATGGAACCATACTGGAAGGATGGCTTAATGGACCCTGTAAAATTCACAGTACAGAGGACGCCACACCAACTCACAGCCTTAGAGCATGTTGGATACTCTGGCAGGTGGCCAAAATTGGCGAAGATCTCCTAATTCCGGAGGCCACAGAAAGCCACCCTAGAGACACCAATACGGTATTAACAGTCTTCGAGACTTTCGCATCAAATAATATGCGAAAAAGGACACTCCGCAACCTTGCCGAAGTCTACCAAGTAGCAACAATAAACCCATGGAGTGACACGGCTATTACCTTTAACGCCAGTGATGAACCTAAATTCCGAACAGCCCGAGCACCAGCCGCATTGGTCCTCAGTCCAATAGTGGACGACTTTCGTCTTACCAAGGTACTCATGGACGGCGGCAGCAGATTGAACCTCATTTATGAGGAAACCCTTCAAAAAATGGAAATAGACTGGAACCGCATTGAGCGAAGCAGCACAACCTTTAGAGGAATAATCCCCAGTCGGGAAGCGCGCTGTATAGGAAAAATCACACTAGATGTGGCGTTTGGCACACCGGAAAATTACAGGTCCGAAGAGGTCACGTTCCATGTGGCTCCATTCAGCAGCGGTTATCACGCTCTGCTAGGGCGGGAAGCGTTTACAATCTTCCAAGCAATACCCCATTATGGGTACATGAAGCTCAAGATGCCCGGGCCTAACGGGATCATCACTCTCGCTAGTGATCCGGACATAGCACTCCGCGCCGAAAACAAGACAGCCACACTAGCCCTCGAGGCACTATCCGAAGCCCTAGCGGCTGAGGAACTAACTACGCTGCGCTCCACGGTGAATAGGGACGATGTGGTACTCGACAAAAGATCCAAGTCCACCTCCTTTGAACCGACGGACGAAATAGTCAAATTCCAGGTCCATCCAACGGACCCCAATAAAACAGCTTCCATCGGGGCACAGTTAAACCCTGATGTAGACGCCGCACTGTGAGAGTTCCTACGAGAGAACTGGGACATTTTCGCCTGGCACCCTTCAGACATGCCAGGAATCCCACGCAGGCTGGCCGAGCACAGCTTAAATATCCTAAAAGGATTCAAACCTGTCAAACAAGCTCTTCGGCGTTTTTCCGAACCTAAGAGACAGGCCATGGGAGAAGATCTAGCAAAGCTATTGGAGGCCGGATTCATCAGAGATATAAACATCCGGACTGGCTAGCAAACCTGGTGATGGTACCAAAGAAGGACAAATCCTGGCGCCTGTGCGTTGATTTTAAAGACCTTAACAAGGCTTGCCCAAAGGATCCCTTCCCCCTCCCCCGCATCGATCAAATTATCGACGCTACCGCAGGACACGATTCATTGTGTTTCCTCGACGCATATTCCGGCTACCATCAAATCAAGATGGCAGAATCAGACCAAGCCGCAACGGCATTTATCACACCATATGGCCCATTCTGCTTCAACACAATGCCCTTAGGGCTCAAAAACGTCGGTGCAACATATCAGCGCATGATTCAGACATGTCTGGCAAACCAGATCGGCAAACAGTGGAGGCATATGTAGACGATGTGGTCGTCAAAACAAGACATGTCGAATCTCTAGTAGACGTCTTGAGGCTCACATTTGATAACCTCCGAACATACGACATCAAGCTCAATCCGAAAAAATGCGTTTTCGGCGTCCCAGCCGGAAAGCTCTTGGGCTTCATTGTATCCGGTAGAGGAATTGAAGCAAATCCAGCCAAGATCCGAGCTCTGTCACAATTGGATATCCCAAAGGACCTCAAACAAATACAAAAGTTAACGGGATGCGTGGTGGCTCTAAGCCGCTTTATCTCCCGCTTGGGAGAAAAGGCCCTACCCCTTTACCGCCTCCTTCGGCGCACCGAACACTTTGAATGGACAGATGCAGCCACGGCCGGACTCGACGAAATAAAAGCCATATTGGCAACAAATCTAGTCCTGGCCGCGCCAAACATTGGCGAACCAATGCTATTGTACATTGTAGCAACACATCAGGTTGTAAGTATAGTGCTCGTCGTCGAACGAGAAACGGACGGACACAAGTTCCCCCTCCAAAAGCCGGTCTATTATGTGTCCACTATCCTCACTCTGTGCAAATCACGATACCCGCATTATCAAAAGATTGCATACGTGGTATTCATGGCATCCCGGAAGCTACGACACTACTTTCAAGAGTGTTCAATAATAGTAGCCTCGGAAGTACCACTTAACGATATTATAAACAACCGTGACGCAACGGGCCGGATTGCAAAATGGGCCATTGAGATCCTCCCGTTCGACATAACTTATAAGCCACGGCGAGCCATCAAGTCGCAAGTTTTAGCCGACTTCGTCGCAGAATGGACGGAGGCCGAACTCCCTAAAGAGTACGACACATATTCAAATTGGATCATGCATTTCGACGGCTCCAAGATGTTGGCCGGACTAGGGGCTGGCGTTGTTTTGACGTCCCCCACAGGAGACATAGTTCAATACGTACTCCAGATTATGTACACAGACTCCAACAATGCAGCCGAATATGAGGCCCTTTTACATGGTCTCCGGATGCCAGTATCCATGGGCATTCAACGCCTAGAGGTGCGCGGGGACTCGAACCTCGCAATATCCCAAATAAATGGAGACTTCGATGCCAAGGATCCAAAAATGGCAGCTTACCGCAACGCCGTCCTAAAAATGTCAGCTTGGTTCGAAGGGCTTGAATTTCACCATATAGCCCAGGAAAATAATCAGGCGGCAGATGTCCTGGCACGCATCGGCGCAAAACGCGATGTCGTCCCCCCCAACATCTTCTTGGAAAGGCTGTTCAAGCCATCCGTAGTATGGGAAGGGGAGCCGAACAATAACAGCCTGGACCCAACCGCACTGCCCGACACCGAACATTCTGACACAATCGGAGGCTCTGCCAATGAAATAACACCTTCAGCCCACGTAATAATGGCCGTCATTGCCCCATGGACAGAACCATTCCTCGCCTACCTTACTAGGCAAGAACTCCCCGAGGACCAAAATGCGGCACGCTGCATAGTGCGGCGATCCAAAGCCTACAAAGTCCACGAGGGAGAGCTTTATAAGAAAAGCACTATCGGGGTCCTTCAAAGGTGCATCTCCGAAGAGGAAGGGCGGAACCTCCTGGCTGAAATTCATGCCGGACTCGGCGGTCATCACGCTGCAGCTCGGTCCCTTGTAAGCAAGGCCTTCCGTACAGGCTTTTATTGGCCGACGGCCCAGGCAGACGCCCAGGACTTAGTCCAACGATGCACCGGTTGCCAGCTCTTTGCAAACCAAAGCCATATGCCACCCACCGCCCTCCAAACTATCCCCATCACTTGGACCTTCGCGGTCCGGGGGCTGGACATGGTTCGACCCCTTAAAGGCGGAACCCACAAGCAAAAATACTTACTGGTCATGGTGGATAAGTTCACCAAATGGATAGAACCCAAGCCTGTTAAGACGGCCGAATCCGGACCGGTGATAGACTTTATATCCGGGGTTGTACACCGTTACGGCGTCCCCCACGGCATCATCACTTATAACGGCACGAACTTTACGGCCGACGAGGTAAAACTCTGGTGCAAAAACATGGGCATCAAGCTCGATTATGCTTCCGTCTATCACCCACAAACTAACGGCAAGGTCGAACGTGCAAATGGTCTTATCATGAGCGGCATCAAACCCAGATTAGTGTGGTCCCTCAAGGAATCTAACACGCACTAGGTAGAGGAGCTCGACTCCGTACTCTGGGGGCTGGGGACCACGCCGAATCGCACCACCGGATACACACCATTCTTTATGGTGTACGGCGCAGAGGCAGTTTTGCCTTGCGCCATAATTCATGACTCACCTCGAGTGCGCATGTACGAAGAAAGAGAAGCCGAGCTCGATCGGCAGGACAGTTTGGACGCATTGGAGGAGGAGCGCGACATGGCAAAAGCCCGTTCCGCATTCTATCAACAGCAGGCTCGAAGATACCAAAGTAGAGAAGTACGGGCCAAAAATTACAACATTGGCAAATTAGTTCTACGCCTGCCGGACAAGAAAAAGGACAAACTCAAGCCCAAGCGGGAAGGTCCCTTCATAATTGACCAAGTCCTGACTGGTGGAGCGTACCGCCTGCGAGATGCATCGGATAACCGACTCGAGCCGAACCCATGGAACGCAACCCGTCTCCGAAGATTCTATGCCTAGCGCCGGACTCTGTGTTCGTCTCCTTCCTCTGTCCATTTTTTATATACTATCTGTCTTACATTTCTCTCCTTCTCCCCTTCCTTTCTCTTATAGCCTTTAAAGGCACATCAACTGACGTGCTATTCGCACTCATTAAACCTGGGGGCTTCTTTTAACAGAAGCTTATTTATACGGGCTTCATGCCCAACACATGTGTTACACTTCCGCATGGACCTTTTATTTCACCATTATATGCATCGATATGACTTAAGTTTTGGCCAAGCTGAGTTGCCTGGCTCCTGTGCTTACCCCTACATTCCCGATTATTCGGCTAGGCGGTAAAGGGAGCACCTCTGCGATTGTTACTGCCGGATCAGCCGGATGTGTACCTCAGACTAGGTGAAGCCGAAAGCTAGCGTTCTTAAGGGAATATTCGGTCGGTGACCTAAAAGATGATCTTTTCACTTATTTATTTATGCGCCCCCAGATGCTTTTTCCCGCGTCTTTTTCGCAGAATGGGCATGCACTTTAGGGCATGCCTCCCAGGGAAAGGAACCCCTAATGGAACTATTCTCCCTGGAAGATGTTTCTTACTAACCATGTAATATAACATAACTAGTCGGGCACTTGTCTGTTCACGCACTAATGACCCCTACGCCTGGTCTCCATGCATTCCCGGTTCTTATATAACCGCATGGGAATTCGGACACACTCCGGACCATCAGGTCCCGAGGCTGAAGCGAAAAGGTCGGCCATGACAAACGATCTACAATCCGGCTAGAAGGCATTATAAATGTCAATTAAATTACATAGTCATTCTGACTGATTGTATTCCTCTTCAATACCATCTAATAGGCTGTCTAATTTACAGTCCTGCTGGGAATACTTTGCGGCCAATTCTACTTGGCCGTATACTAAGCTTACAGGGATCTCCTTCCCATCGGGCCTCACAGGACCGACCTCGGCCATGTGGTTGGGGTCAGCCTTTGTGTACCGCGTCTTCACCATGGCACAGGCCTCCCTAGCGCCTTGCGGCAAGCCGATATCTTCCACAATCGGAAGCGCCGCAGTGCTCCCTTTAGCTTCTCCACAAGCTCTCCAAGACCTTCAGGCATGGAGATGGATGGCCATAGGGCCTGGGCGACGCCTTGCATCGCCTGCCGAACTCGCTCGAGCAGTTGCGAGAGCTCGGGAAGAAGGTCACCCGTAGAACCGGCACCTACAGACATTACTCTGTTAGTCGACTTCCCCGCCGAACCTTTTTTCAAAGGTTCATTCAAGCACTTACTAAATATGCCGCGCCGAAGCCGCTGATTCTCCTTAACGGAGTCTGACAGCCGGGCACGGACATCTTTCAGGTCGACGCCCAGCTTGGTGTTGGCATCTTGGAGATCGTTCTTCTCCTGCCTCACCTTTGTCAGCACCTTCTCACCAGCCTCCAGCTGGCGTAAGAGGTGTTGCCTTTCCGGATTCAATCCGGTGCCATCTGCAATTTCATTTGTCAGATTCGCATCCATGCCGTGCTTCGCAAAATACTTATCTTTTGAAGTGTATATTACCAGAGGGGGTCTCCTTGGGCTCCCCTGCCGCGGCTAGTGCGGCCTCAAGTTGGGCTTTGCACTCTTCCAGCTCCTGGGACAGTAGGGAATTCTTTTCTGTAAGAACCTGCATAACAAGTGATCCTTAAATCAGTTATTCTAACTGTTTCAAGTCTCGGGGGCTACTGGTATATATATATATAATTACCAAAATTTTCTTACCAGTATGTCTTTTACATATTGCTCCGTGGCTCTGGCTAGACCATTTTGAGCGGCACGGAGGTACGCATCTCCCGAATTGAAGGCATCTGATGCCTCTTGGGAGAAACAAGCGTCGCGAAGAATTGTCCGGCGACGCCTGTGGTTCATGGAACTCTCCACCTCAGAATGGCTGGCAGACAACCTGTCCACATCCTCCGTCGGAGGAGCGTCCGGTGCGCGCCTTGTGTTCACCTCCGCCTCCGGACCAGGCTTTGGAGCCTGGCTGGTGGAGGCGCGATTGGCAGCCTCTCCGGATATAGTCCGGCGAGGTCTCTTTGTCCTGAAGAGAGCACGGGTGTTAATATGCCTTGCAGGTATAACGCCTGGGATAAGGGGGCGCGCCATACCTTCGCGCTGATGCCTCGGTCCGGACTGCACCTCTTTTCTGCCCACGGGGCCCTGCGACCCCTCATTGGCTTGTCGCTGCAGGTTCGGCCTCCCGTCTCAAAAACCTCCCCTGCAAAGCTCGGTTGTAATCAGGAAACTGAAAACACGAGAGGGTGGACCCCTATTTAGGGTACTGGGACTTTGATCTCAGTTACCTGGGAGGCCGGGATTAGCCCTGGGTAATCAGCCGTAATGGCCACCAAGGCATTGTCCTTGCTCAATTGATGGAACACTCCATCAATCAGCTCCACAGATAAGTCCGGATCCTCTTGAGAGGCCGGGTCGAGGGACCGTGCTGGGTCCTCGGGTTGTGGAGGAGGGCTGTTTATTTCCTTAACAGCCTGGCGCAGTTCCTGCGTTGAAGTCGTAGACTGAATATTTAACAGTGGGAATATAAATCGGATGGGCAAGTAAATGTGACCACTTACCCAGCTCGGGGGATTGTACATAGAAAATCCACCTTGTGGGTCGACGCGGAGAAATTCCTCCTCTTCTCCCTTGTACAAAGCGGACAAGGTCTTTGTTAGAGCCGCAGCCGAATCCGGCCCCTTACGGCCGTAGCGGGTGGCGTCGTCCTCCCCGTTGAAGTCCCACATGGGGTGGCCTCTATACTGTAGCGGCTGCACCCCTCGCATGATGCATGCGGCCATGACCCCGATCATGGTCAGTCCGGAATGAGCTAACAATCTTATCCGGCCCATCAGGTAACGAACGTCCTTGTCACTTTCCCTCTGAGGGCTCCATGGACGCCAACTTAGGCGCTTCTTTAGTGGAGCACTGTCGAACTCAGGGAGGCCGATCCGGACAGGATCCGGCAGCGGGACGTCCTCTATGTAAAACCATTCCGAAGGCCAGTCCTCGGACGCCTTCTTCGGGGTTCTGGATAGATATCCGGTCCCGGCGATGCGCCACACTTCGGCTCCGCCCACTTGATATATTGACCCCTTCTGAGAACGGGGCACAAGGCAGAATAGCTCTTTCCACAGCCCGAAATGAGCCTCAACACCCAAGAACAACTCGCAGAGGGCTACGAAGCCCGCGATATGCAATACAGAGGCATGCGTAAGATTGTGTAGCTGGAGGCCATAGAACTCCAGGAGCCCCCGGAGAAACGGATGGATTGGAAATCCGAGCCCTCTTATTAAATAAGGGACAAGGCATACCCGCTCTCCTTTGGAGGGATTAGGGGAACTCTCCACTTGCTCTCCGCCATTACAGATGGCAAGAACGGCTCGAACCGGGACCATATAGGCCGGGGGGAGAAATCCCTTGGTCTGGAGCATCACTAGCTTGCTATGCGGGATAGAGCATCTCTCCCAATATCCAAGCTGAGGGCTGGAAGGGCGAAAGGAGGAGTTGCGACGGTTGGCCATGGTGGAATGGACCTTTGTCGGATGCGCTCTGATGAACACTCGCGAAGGGGAGAAGGTGTGGTTTGGATCTAAATTCCCGTCCCCTTAAATGGGCGGCTCATTGACGCGGCTAGGGGTGTGGATGTAAAAACACTCAGACTTTTCATATTCGTTTGACACGTGGGAGACGGCCATTATTGGGCGTAGAAGCCAAGGAGCGCAACATTCACAAGAAACCGGACTTTATTCAACAGGTACACGGAATTTGGAGGAGAACCCGCCTTGCAATGCCGAAGACAATCTGCGCGCCGGACTCATCATCATTGAAGCCTGGTTCGGGGGCTACTGAGGGAGTCCTGGATTAGGGGGTGTCCGGATGGCCGGACTATACCTTCAGCCGGACTCATGGACTATGAAGATACAAGATTGAAGACTTCGTCCCGTGTCCGGAAGGGACTTTCCTTGGCGTGGAAGGCAAGCTTGGCGATACGGATATGTAGATCTCCTACCATTGTAACCGACTTTATGTAACCCTAACCCTCTCCGGTGTCTATATAAACCGGAGGGTTTTAGTCAGTAGGACAACTTACAGAACAACAATCATACCATAGGCTAGCTTCTAGGGTTTAGCCTCTCCGATCTCGTGGTAGATCTACTCTTGTACTACCCATATCATCAATATTAATCAAGCAGGACGTAGGGTTTTATCTCCATCAAGAGGGCCCGAACCTGGGTAAAACTTCGTGTCCCTTACCTCCTGTTACCATCCGGCCTAGACGCACAGTTCAGGACCCCTACCCGAGATCCGCCGGTTTTGACACCGACAGAGACCTTGACGCTTGCCCGGAGCTTTACACCACAATGATTGAGCTCCGAGCACCACAAAGGTTGGGTTTAACTCCCCAACGACACCACGAAACTTCACCACAATGGAATATGGCTCCGAGGTGACCTCAACTGTCTAGGGCGCCCAAGCACCCAAGAGGAAAAAGCTCGAGGGTACCAAACACCCAAGAGTAATAAGCTTCTCAACTTGTAACTTCCACGTATCACCGTGGAGAACTCAAACCGATGCACCAAATGCAATGGGGCACATGGAGTGCCCAAGTCCTTCTCTCTCAAATCCCACCGAAGCAACTAATGCTAGGGAGGAAAATGAGAGGAAGAACAAGAAGGAGAACACCAAGAACTCCAAGATCTAGATCCAAGGGGTTCCCCTCAGCTAGAGGAGAAAGTGATTGGTGGAAATGTGGATCTAGATCTCCTCTCTCTTTTCCCTCAAAAACTAGCAAGAATCCATGGAGGGATTGAGAGTTAGCAAGCTCTAAGAAGGTCAACAATGGGGGAAGAACACGAGCTCAAAGGATAAGGTTGAATGGGGAAGAAGACCCCCTTTTATAGGAGCTCCCGAATCCAACCGTTATGTGCTCAGTCCGCGCACAAGCAGTACTACCGCTCAGGGGAGCGGTACTACCGCTCGGGCGGTAGAACACGGAGAGTGGAGCGAACAGAGTGCGAGGCAGATCCGTATGAGCGGCACTACCGCTGGAGCCAGCGGTACTACCGTTGGCCGCAATGGTACTGCCGCTTGGGACAGCGGTACTACCGCTTGTGGTGATAAGCGGTACTGCCGCTCCGGCCCAGCGGTACTACCGCTGGGACCGCGCACAGTGCCTACCACGAGCACAGGGAGAAGGAATAGAGAGGAGGGCCATTGAGCGGCACTAGGGGTGGTGGTAGCCGCGGTACTACCGCACATGAGCGGTACTACCGCTCCTACTGCTGCTGAACCCGACACGAGAAAACCATGTCTCGAGTCAAGGCGGTACCGGCGCGGAACCGGAGCCATACTACCGCTTATGGCCATGGGCGGTACTACCGCTGTGGGACAGCGGTACTACCGCTTGTGGCGATAAGCGGTACTGCCGCTCCGGCCCAGCGGTACTACTGCTGGCGCCAACCTTATGCCACTTCCACGAAAGCAAGTAAACTCCACGGAAAACCAGAACTGCCATAACTTCTGCATATGAGCTCCGAATTGAGCAAACTCAAGCTTGTTGGATACAAGACGACGAGTAGCATCAAAACAGCGAAGAACCGAGAAGAGGCAGGGGGGGTATGCCAACAAAAAGCGGAGTGAATCCTCCAACCGAGAAGAACCGGCAAAACCTCCAACATCGAAAACATCATAGAAGATGCATGTGAACTCCGTTTTCGATGAACTCGAGCTTGTCATCAAGATTACCATAAGCTCTAAGACTCACAAAAAAAACCAAACAAGAACCAAGAAAGATGATGCAAGGATGCAATGGTTTGAGCTCTCAACGAATGATACGATCAAGCTACTCATCGAGAGCCCCCCTTGATAGTACGACAATCGATCCTATAACCTGGTCTCCCAACTACCATCGTGAGACCGGTAAAATAGAAAACCTATCAAGGGCAAACCTTTTCCTTGCACATGGTCCACTTGAGCTAGATGATGACGATCTTGACTTCCTCAAGTTGGACCACCTTGCTTGATTGTGTTGGCTCGATGAAGACTAGTTGATTGCTCCCCCATACTCCACTATGGGTGAGCCACTCTTCCGCACATCTTCACAAGTCCATTGTCACCACAAAGGACGGCAAGCTTCAAGCATTTGATCTCTTCGTGATGCTCCACTTGAACTTGCATACCGCAACCTAACCCCACAAAGAACCCTCACGAAGACCATGGGTTAGTACACAAAGCGTAATTGACAATGCTTACCATACCATGGGATCACTTGATCCCTCTCGGTACATCTTCTACGCTTTGTGGGTTGATCAACTTGATTCACTCTTTGACTTAGTCTTGATCAACCTCTCACAAGACCAATCTTTAGGTAATTCCTTGAATAGCACCTTGGTCGACACAAACTCTCCTTGAAACCAACACATGTACTCCAAGAAAAGCCTATGGAAAAAACCTTCAAATATAACTCAAGGCAACCATTAGTCCATAGAGATTGTCATCAATTACCAAAACCAAACATGGGGGCACCGCATGTTCTTTCAAACCCCTATGCATAGGTTCATGGGCGGGACCGCAAGTTGATCACCAAAACATACATTAAGTGAATCACGTGATATCCCATTGTCACCACAGATACGCACGGCAAGACATACATCAAGTGTTCTCAAATCTATAAAGACTCAATCCGATAAGATTACTTCAAAGGGGAAACTCAATTCATTACAAGAGAGTAGAGGGGGGAGAAACATCATAGGATCCAAATATAATAGCAAAGCTCGCGATACATCAAGATCGTATCATCTGAAGAACACGAGAGAGAGAGAGATCAAACACATAGCTACTGGTACATACCCTCAGCCACGAGGGAGAACTACTCCCTCCTCGTCATGGAGAGCACCAGGATGATGAAGATGGCCACCGGAGAAGGATTGCCCCCTCCGGCAGGGTGCCGAAACGGGTCTAGATTGGTTTTTGGTGGCTACGGAGGCTTCTGGCGGCGGAACTCCCGATCTATCGTGTTCTCAGATGTTTTTAGGGTATATGGAGATATATAGGCGGAAGAAGTACGTCAGGGGAGCCACGAGGGGCCCACGAGGGTGGAGGGCGCGCCCAGGGGGGGCGCCCCCTACCTCGTGGCCTCCTCGTAAGTCCCCTGGCGTGCACTCCAAGTCTTCTGGGCTTCTTTCCTTCCAAAAATGAGTTCCATGAAGTTTCAGGTCAATTGGACTCCGTTTGGTTTTCCTTTTCTTCGAAACCCTAAAACAAGGTAAAAACAGAAACTGGCACTGGGCTCTGGGTTAATAGGTTAGTCCCAAAAAATGATATAAAAGTGTATAATAAAGCCCATAAACATCCAAAACAGTAGATAATATAGCATGGAGCAATCAAAAATTATAGATACGTTGGAGACGTATCAGGGCGCGCCCCCTACCTCGTGGCCTCCTGTTTTATTTCTTGACGTAGGGTCCAAGTCTCTCTAGTCTTATTCGTTGAGAAAATCACGTTCCCGAAGGTTTCATTCCGTTTGGACTCCGTTTGATATTCGTTTTCTTCGAAACCCTAAAACAGGCAAAAAACAACAATTCTGGGCTGGGCCTCCGGTTAATAGGTTAGTCCCAAAAATAATATAAAAGTGGATAATAAAGCCCAATAATGTCAAAAACAATAGATAATATAGCATGGAGCAATCAAAAATTATAGATACATTGGAGACGTATCACTTCACGGAGCGTATTTTTGGAAATAATAAAAAAATACTGGCAAAAGATCAAGGTCAGGGGGCCCAAACCCTAGCCACGAGGGTGGGGGGCGCGCCCCCTACATCGTGGCCCCCCTGGAGCTCCTCCAACCTCAACTCCAACTCTATATATTCGTGTTCGGAGAGAGAAAAAATCAAGGAGAAAGATTCACCGCCAAGCCCTAAACTCTCTCGGGAGGGCTGATCTGGAGTCCGTTCGGGGCTCCGGAGAGGGGAATCCGTCGCCATCGTCATCATCAACCATCCTCCATCACCAATTTCATGATGCTCACCGCCGTGCGTGAGTAATTCCATCGTAGGCTTGCTAGACGGTGATGGGTTGGATGAGATTTATCATGTAATCGAGTTAGTTTTGTTAGGGTTTGATCCCTAGTATCCACTATGTTCTGAGATTGATGTTGCTATGACTTTGCTATGCTTAATGCTTGTCACTAGGGCCTGAGTGCCATGATTTCAGATCTGAACCTATTATGTTTTCATGAATATATGAGAGTTCTTGATCCTATCTTGCAAGTCTATAGTCACCTACTATCTGTTATGATCTGGCAACCCCGAAGTGACAATAACCGGGACCACTTCCGGTGATGACCGTAGTTTGAGGAGTTCATGTATTCACTATGTGTTAATGCTTTGGTCCGGTACTCTATTAAAAGGCCGGAGGCCTTAATATCCCTTAGTTTCCACTAGGACCCCGCTGCCACAGGAGGGTAGGACAAAAGATGTCATGCAAGTTCTTTTCCATAAGCATGTATGACTATATTCAGAATACATGCCTACATTACATTGATGACTTGGAGCTAGTTCTGTGTCACCCTAGGTTATGACTATTACATGGTGAGCCGCATGGGGATGCAAGATCGGAACTCGGGGGCCGCTGCCCATTCAGGGTCACGCGGCTCGGTGATGTAGAACCACCCCGATTGCCACCCCTTTATGGTCTCCACGAAGGAGGCATCGAGCCATGTGACGTTGGGCATCTTGCCCACCATGGCGCCTCCGCACTCCGCCTGGCGGCCGCTCACTACCTTCGGCTTGACATTGAAGGTCTTCAGCCATAAGCCGAAGTGGGGCTTGATGCGGAGGAAGGCCTCACACACGACGATAAACGCCGAGATGTTGAGGATGAAGTTCGGGGCCAGATCGTGGAAATCCAGGCCGTAGTAGAACATGAGCCCCCAGATAAATGGGTGGAGAGGGAATCCCAGTCCGTGGAGGAAATGGGTAAGGAACACTACCCTCTCGTGGGGCCTGGGGTGGGGATGAGCTGCCCCTCATCTGGGAGCCGGTGCGCGATGTCGTCGGGCAGGTATCCGGCTCTCCTCAGCTTCTTGATGTGTCGCTCCGTGACGGAGGAGACCATCCACCTGCCTCCCGCTCCAGACATGGTTGGAGAAGGTTGAGGTGGGAAATGTGGACTTGGGCACTGGAGCTCGAGTGTGCGAAAATGGATGAGCAAAGGAGGAAGAAGGCGTGGATGAAAAGGTGAATCCTTATCCCTTTATATGGGCGGACGAAACTATGCGTCCCCACCAGCCTGGTAAAACTCGCTTATCCCCCAAGCACCGTAATCAATGGCACAGTTGGGTTACCCACGCCCGTTGAGGGAGTCCTGGATTAGGGGGTCTTCGGACAGCCGGACTATATCCTTTGGCCGGACTGTTAGACTATGAAGATACAAGATTGAAGACTTCATCTCGTGTCCGGATGGGACTCTACTTGGCGTGGAAGGCAAGCTAGGCAATATGGATATGTATATCTCCTCCTTTGTAACCGACCTTGTGTAACCCTAGCCCTTTCCGGTGTCTATATAAATCGGAGGGTTTTAGTCCGTAGGACAACATACAATCATACCATAGGCTAGCTTCTAGGGTTTAGCCTCTCCGATCTCGTGGTAGATCAACTCTTGTAATACCCATATCATCAAGAATAAATCAAGCAGGACGTAGGGTTTTACCTCCATCAAGAGGGCCCGAACCTGGGTAAAACATCATGTCCCCTGCCTCCTGTTACCATCCGCCTTAGACGCACAGTTCGGGACCCCCTACCCGAGATCCGCCGGTTTTGACACCGACATTGGTGCTTTCATTGAGAGTTACTCTGTGCGTCGCCGTTAGGCTTGATGGCTCCTACAATCATCGATAGCGATGCAGTCCAGGGTGAGACTTTTCTCCCCGGAGAGATTTTTGTATTCGGCGGCTTCGCACTGCGGGCCAACTCGCTTGGCCATCTGGAGCAGATCAAAAGTTACGCCCCTGGCCACCAGGTCAGGTTTGGAAGCTTAAACTACTCGGCCGATATCCGTGGAGACTTGATCTTCGATGGATTCGAGCCCCTGCCTTGTGCGTCACATGGTCACGATGAGTACGATTTAGCTCTACCATCGGACAGTGTTCAGGAGATCGCACCGGCAGCCGCTCCGACCCTCAATTCGGAGCCAGTTGCGCCATCCATGGACGGGGGGATGGACCCCGCCACGGAGGCCTTATCCTCAGCGGCGATCGAGCCAAACATCGACCTTACCCTGCACGAGAGTCGTGTTGTCAAACTGCCGGATCCTTCTTTGGCCACAGACTCCGAACCGCCTGCGCCCGTTCCTAGCAAATCCAATTGGGCGCTGATCATGGAGTTTACCTCTGCGGATATTTTTCAACACTCGCCCTTTGGCGACATACTGAACTCATTAAGGTCTCTCTCCTTGTCAGGAGGATCCTGGCCGAACTATGACCGGCAGGATTGGGATGCGGACGATGAAGAAATTCGACGCCCACCCACCACCCACTTAGTAGCCACTGTCGACGACTTAACCGACATGCTCGACTTCGACTCCGAAGACATCGACGGTATGGACGATGATGCGGGAGATGAAGATGAACCACTGCCCATAGGGCACTGGATAGCCACCTCATCATACGATATATACATGGTGGACACACCCAAAAAAGGCAATGGCGACGAGACAACGGAGGATGACCCCTCCAAGAAGCAACCCAAGCGCCGACGTCAGTGGCGCCACCCTAAGTCCCGCCAAAGCAAAAGTGGTGATACCGGCACAGGAGATAATAGCACTCCGGATAGTGCCGAAGATGGCAATAATCCCCTCCAGCATGATTTAGGGCAGGAGGATGGAGAGGCTAGCCCTCCTGAGAGAGCGGCAGACGAGGATGATGATAATTACACGCCTCCCTCTGAAGACGAGGCAAGCCTCGACGATGACGAATTCATCGTGCCAGAGGATCCCGTCGAACAAGAGCGCTTCAAGCGCCGGCTTATAGCCACGGCAAATAGCCTCAAGAAAAAGCAGCAGCAGCTTCAAGCTGATCAAGATCTGCTAGCTGACAGATGGACTGAAGTCCTGGCGGCCGAGGAATATAAACTCGAACGCCCCTCCAAGAGTTACCCAAAATGCAAGTTGCTACCCCGACTGGAGGAAGAAGCGTATGACGCGGCTGATCGGCCACCCCGTGGCCGCGACAGAGAGGCTTTCTAGCCAAAAGCTCAGCCCGCACCCCGACGCCATTCAAATAAGGCATGGGGAAATACGCCAGACCTGCGAGACGTATTGGAGGACAAAGCAAAACATGCAAGATCGATCTATGGATCACGAGGGCGCGCCACTACGTGAGACGATAACTGTCACGCCGGATACAGTAAAAGTAAATCCGGTCGGGCCGAGCACAGCGGGCAAGACTCATTAGAGCTGCGTCGCGATATAGCCTAGTACAGAGGCGACACACATCCTTTATGCTTCACAGACGAAGTAATGGATCATCAGATCCCAGAGGGTTTCAAACCCGTAAATATAGAATCATACGACGGCACAACAGATCCTGCGGTATGGATCGAGGATTTCCTCCTGCATATCCACATGGCACGCGGTGATGATCTACACGCCATTAAATACCTCCCACTCAAACTCAAAGGACTAGCTCGGCATTGGCTCAATAGCTTGCCAGCAGAGTCCATTGGCTGTTGGGAAGATCCGGAAGCCACATTCCTCGACAACTTTCAGGGCACTTATGTGCGACCACCAGATGCCGATGACTTGAGCCACATAATTCAACAGCCATAGGAATTGGCCAGGCAATTCTGGACACGGTTCCTAACAAAGAAAAATCAAATCGTCGACTGTCCGGATGCAGAAGCCCTAGCAACTTTCAAACATAACATCTGCGATGAGTGGCTAGACCGGCACCTTGGTCAGGAAAAGCCGAAATCTATGGCAGCCCTCACGACACTCATGACCCGCTTTTGTGCGGGAGAAGACAACTGGCTGGCTAGCAGTAATAACATATCAAAGAACCATGGTACTTCGGATACCAAGGACGGCAATAGCAGGTCACGTCGCAACAAATATAAGCGCCGCATTAACAATGATAATACCGAGGATATAGCAGTCAATGCCGGATTCAAAGGCTCTAAACCCGGTTAGCGGAAAAAGCCATTCAAACAAAGCACTTCGGGCCCGTCCAGTTTGGACCATATACTCGATCGCTCGTGTCAAATACATGGCACCCCAGACAAGCCAGTCAACCACACCAACAGGGATTGTTGGGTGTTCAAGCAGGCCGATAAGTTAATTGCCGAAAACAAAAATAAGGGGCCACATAGTGATGACGAGGAGGAGCCCCGGCAGCCGAATACCGGAGGACAGAAGAGGTTCCCCCCACAAGTGCGAACGATGATCATGATATATGCAACCCACATCCCCAAGAGGGATCAGAAGCGTGCGCTCAGGGACGTATATGCGTTGGAGCCAGTCACCCCAAAGTTCAACCCATGGTCCTCCTGTCTGATCACCATCGATCATAGGGACCACCCCACTAGTATCTGTCATGGCGGATTTGCCGCACTGGTCCTAGACCCAATCATCGACGGATTTCACCTCACTCGAGTCCTTATGGATGGAGGCAGCAGCCTGAACCTACTTTACCAGGACACAGTGCGCAAAATGGGTATAGACCCCTCAAGGATCAAACCCACAAAAACGACCTTTAAAGGTGTCATACCAGGTGTGGAGGTCCATTGCACAGGCTCAGTCACACTGGAAGTGGTCTTCGGATCCCCGGATAACATCCGAAGCGAAGAGTTAATCTTCGATATAGTCCCGTTCCGCAGTGGTTATCATGCACTGCTCGGGCGAACCGCATTTGCGAGATTCAATGTGGTACCGCATTATGCATACCTCAAGCTCAAGATGCCAGGACCTCGGGGGATCATTACAGTTAATGGAAACACAGAGCGCTCTCTCCGAACGGAGGAGCACACTGCGGCCCTCGCAGCAGAAGCGCAAAGCAGCCTCTTAAGGCAATCCACTAGTTTGGCATTTAAGGACCCGGACACCTTCAAGCGCGCCCAGAGTATTCGGCAACAGGACCGTCTGGCATGTTCCGAGCTCGCATAGCAATGCGGCCCCTAACCCGGTCCCAGCCAAACAGCGAAATCCGTGCCACGCGTACATAATTACGCATTAAAAATACCATGGGCACATGCGGGGAGGGGGGCACGACTACGGACGCCCCAAGACGCGGCTTAAACCACACTAGGGGCTTCGCTTTGTTATTTTTCTCTCTTTCAGGACATTAATCTCTGGAAACCCTATCCGGTAGCATGATTGCCGAACACATGATGCAGCAACCAAGGAGGCAGAAAGCTACACCACACCACGGAACTCCCAGGTGGATTACGATAACGAGTGAAATACTTGATTTAATATTATTCCTCAGCTTGCCCTTGGAGGGGACATAGTCCTACTTTTTGCTTATCGCACCACCTGTATCATTCTGCTTTAACGCACATTTTTGAATAAACAATGCATAGCATTAAGACTATTATTGCATTCTTCTTTATATATATATATGTGTGTGTGTGTGTGTGTGTGTTCATTTATGACATCCAGCACCCGTACACTCTGGTACGGCCAATACTCCAGGGGCTTAAGCATACCCCATAACACGGCATGAGAAGTCCGAACACTTTCACAAGTGCGGCACTCCGAACTTATAACATTATATGCATCAGCTCCGAATCATGTCTTTGGTCAATAGTTGGGTTTGCCCGGCTCCCATGTTTTGGTGCCTTACGTTCCGCTATATCGGCTAAGGTAGCACTGGGAGAACTACTGTGATTGTGCCCCGGTTCTGCTGGGCTAAGCACCTCAGTAGAGAAAGCTAAAACTGACTGTCATGATAAGGCGAGAGACTGGTCGTTGTTCGAGAGGTTTTCGAGTCCTTAAAGACTTATGACGCTTAGAGCGAGGAGTCGGCCCTGTCCGGCTTAAGGCGTGTATCGCGCCCCAGATTCGGCCTTCCGAATACTAGGGGCTTCGCCGAAATTTAAAATTATAGAATTCTATGGCTAAGTGAGAGTGATAACGCATTACAGTTCGATTGCCTTGTTCGTTGTGCTGATCACCTCCCTTGAAGGACCCAAAAATGGGAACAAGAGTGCTCAGGTTTATCCTAAACACCCCAGCACTCGTGGCATGGGGGCAGAAGCCGATGACTAGCCATCTCTCAGATTTGATAAACAGCCGAACAGAAGGTAATATTTTAAATTCAAACAAGCGTTGCATAGCGCATATGAACAAGTTTTCATAAATACAGGATTACACGAGCGAATTTACTCGAATATTATATCTTTCGAACACTCGTCCGCTACGAGACGAGCACCTTTCAGGACATCCTCATAGTACATCTCGGGGTGGCGATGCTCCTTGCCCTCCGGCAGCCCTTCCTTGATCACCTTCACGGCATCTAGCTTGGCCCATTGCACCTTCACACAGGCGAAAGCCCGGCGTGCACCTTCGATGCAAACGGACCGCTTGACGACTTCCAGCCGTGGGCAGGCATCCACAAGCCGCCTCACCAGGCCGAAGTAGCTGTTCGGAAGGGCGTCGCCAGGCCACAGCCGGACTATAAAGCCCTTCATGGCCTGTTCGGCCGCCTTGTGCAGCTCGACCAGTTGCTTCAGCTGGTCGCTCAGAGGCATCAGGTGTTCGGTCCCAGTATACTGAGACCAGAACAGCTTCTCCATTGAGCTTCCCTCCTCGGCCTGGTAAAACTGTGCGGCATCCGACACGCTGCGGGGCAAATCTGCGAATGCTCCCGGAGAGCTCCAGATCCGGGTAAGTAACAGGTAATTTACTTTCACATGCTTGCTTTGCATATAGAATGCCTTACCCGCCGCTATCTTCTTCATGGCATCAAACTACTGGAGGGCCTTTTGGGCCTCGGCCTTGGCATTCTTTGCGCTCTCAAGGGCTGCGGCAAGCTCGGACTCTCGAGTCTTCGAGTTAAGCTCCAACGCCTCGTGCTTCGTCATGAGAGCTTGGAGAGCTTGCTGCACCTCGCCCACCCGCGCCTCATGCCTTTCCCGCTCGGTGCGCTCCTTGGCCGCTTTGTCTTCCACCTCGGATAGCGCTTGCTTCAGGGTCGCCACCTCGTTCGTTGCCCCTGGCAAATCTACGATGATCCTGTCATTTTGCAATCGCATTCTCTTTATACATATCCATAGACTTGGTACTACTTACCTTTGTTCTCCTCGAGCTGCCTCTTGGCAAGGCCGAGCTCTTCCTTGGAACCTTTCATGTCCTGCTTCAGTACGGCGACCTCCGCAGTCAATGCGGCAGAGGCCAGCAGCGAAGCCTGCATATGCATATAGACATACTTATATTAGACTCCTGCAATGTTGTTTGATCCTCTGTTCGGCTTTTCTTTGTGAACACCAAACAGAGCATCAGGGGCTACTGTCTATGCGGTAATATTTTTCGTATATTTTAAATACTCACCTCAAAGCCTATCAGAAGGCTGGCACAGGCTTCAGTCAGTCCGCTTTTGGCGGACTGAACCTTCTCGATCACCGCACTCATAACAGTGCGGTGCTCTTCGTCGATGGAAGCGCCGCGAAGCGCTCCCAGCAGATTGTCTGGTGCCTCTGGATGGACAGAGGTCACCGGCACAGGCGTCTTGCCCCTCTTGGAAGGAGGCCGCCTGCTCGAGTCTGGAACCACTAGAGGTTCCGACGCTGTGTTCGGCTGAGGGCCGAACTCGGGGCCCTCGGGGGCTTTGCTCCCTCTGTTCCCGGAGTCCGGAAGGTCGCCTTGAGGCGCCTCCGGGACTGTCTCCCCTCGACCCGGTGCCTCTTAAGACAATACCTCGACGTTGTTCGTAGGGCAAGGGGAGGTGGCGGTCGGAAGTGGATCGCTATCCATATCCGACGAACCCAGGGAGCCATCCGACGATACGTCGATACGGGCTCGTGGCGGTATGCATAGTCATAATTCGGCGTTAGGAGAAGCAGTGCGACAAAGGAACGCTATGAGTTACTCTGGTATCCGAATACTAACGACTTCGCCAGGGGCTTGTCCCTGAGGAGCCACTCGTCGTCGCCTTCGGCGGCGGTGATGGAGTAGTCCGGAAGGAGAGTCCTTCCCTTCTTGGACCCTTCGGCCTCCCCAGTTGGGGCGGCCTTCCTTTTCTTGTCTCCCCCGGCTGGAGGGGGAGCATCTTCATCTTCCTCCTCGTCTTCGGGGGAGGAGTGCGTCGCGGAGTTATCGGGTGATGAGTCCGATACCACCTGGCGCCGGGAACTCTTTCGGGTTTCCTTGGCCTTCTTGGTCTTCTCCGGCACCTTGTAAGGAGCCGGAGTCAGCATCTTCATCAGGAGAGCGTCTGCTGGGCCTTCGGGCAAAGGAGCCGGACAGTCGATCTGTCCAGCCGTCTCCTGCCAGTCCTGTCAAAGGTACGGGAGCTTAGATCCTGCATAGAGTCAAACTATGAAAAACAAGTATCCCGTGAGAGGTAAAACAGCTTACCGCTGGCTTGGCGCTTGACGCAGAATCCGCGATCCTCGGTAGTGGGAGGGGGAACCTCGGCACCCTTGAATAGCACCTTCCAGGCATCCTCGTGTGCTGTGTCGAAGAGCCTGTTCAGAGTTCGGTGCTGGGCCGCGTCGAACTCCCACAAGTTGAAAGCCCGTTGTTGGCACGGGAGGATCCGGCGGATGAGCATGACCTAGACTACGTTGACGAGTTTGAGCTTCTTGTTCACCATGTTTTGAATACGTGTTTGGAGTCCGATCAGCTCTCCCGAACTACTCCAGGACAGGCCCTTCTCTTGCCAGGAGGTGAGCCGCGTGGGGATGCCAGATCGAAACTCGGGGGCCGCTGCCCATTTAGGGTCACGCGGCTCGGTGATGTAGAACCACCCCGATTGCCACCCCTTTATGGTCTCCACGAAGGAGCCCTCGAGCCATGTGATGTTGGGCATCTTGCCCACCATGGCACCTCCGCACTCCGCCTGGCGGCCGCTCACTACCTTCGGCTTGACATTGAAGGTCTTCAACCATAAGCCGAAGTGGGGCTTGATGCGGAGGAAGGCCTCGCACACGACGATAAACGCCGAGATGTTGAGGATGAAGTTCGGGGCCAGATCTTGGAAATCCAGGCCGTAGTAGAACATGAGCCCCCGGACGAATGGGTGGAGAGGGAATCCCAGTCCATGGAGGAAATTGGTAAGGAACACTACCCTCTCGTGGGGCCTGGGGGTGGGGATGAGCTGCCCCTCATCTGGGAGCCGGTGCGCGATGTCGTCGGGCAGGTATCTGGCTCTCCTCAGCTTCTTGATGTGTCCCTCCGTGATGGAGGAGACCATCCACCTGCCTCCCGCTACGGACATGGTTGGAGAAGGTTGAGGTGGGAAATGCGGACATGGGTGCTGGAGCTTGAGTGCGCAAGAACGGATGAGGAAGGAGGTAGAAGGCGTGGGTAGAGAAAGGTTAGACCTTATCCCTTCATAAGGGCAGCCGAAACTATGCGCCCCCACTAGCCTGGTAAAACTCGCTTATCCCCCAAGCGCCGTAATCGATGGCGCGGTTGGGTTACCCGCGCCCGTATTGATGAGAATCCCTTAATAAAGGGGAACACGATCTCTGCTTTGACAAGACGTGTCAAGGAACTGCCTCGCATTATGTGCGGGGCTAGTTAAAGGAAACAGTTCGAATAATTACCGGGCCATGGAATAATGTCATGTTGCCAAAACAAGTCAGCAGATTAGATTTGCGGAAGTATTATTCTCTCTACGGTGGAATGTGGAACTTATTTTGCAGGGTCGGACACTATCCTTGTATTCAAATTTTTCCGTGGTGTATTCGGAGGAGGAACCCGCCTTGCAAAGCCAAAGACAATACTGCACGCCGGACTCATCGTCATTGAAGCCTGGTTCAGGGGCTACAGAGGGAGTCCTGGATTAGGGGGTCTCCGGACAGTCGGACTATATCCTTTGGCCGGACTGTTAGACTATGAAGATACAAGATTGAAGACTTCGTCTCGTGTCTGGATGGGACTCTACTTGGCGTGGAAGGCAAGCTAGGAAATACTGATATGTATATCTCCTCCTTTGTAACCGAACTTGTGTAACACTAGCCCTTTCCGGTGTCTATATAAACCGGAGGGTTTTAGTCTGTAGGACAACATACAGTCATACCATAGGCTAGCTTCTAGGGTTTAGCCTCTCCGATCTCGTGGTAGATCAACTCTTGTAATACCCATATCATCAAGAATAAATCAAGCAGGACGTAGGGTTTTACCTCCATCAAGAGGGCCCGAACCTGGGTAAAACATCGTCTCCCCTGCCTCATGTTACCATCCGCCTTAGACGCACAGTTCGGGACCCCCTACCCGAGATCCGCCGGTTTTGACACCGACACCCGTACTGATGAGAATCCCATGATAAGGGGACACGATCTCTGCTTCGACAAGACGTGCCAAGAAAACCGCCTCGCAAAACGCGCTGAGGTGGGACACGAAAAAACAATTCGAATGAAGGCTTGGCTGTGGTGTGATGTCACGCTACAGAATACATCAGCAGATTAGATTTGTGAAAATGTTACTCTCTCTCTCTCTACGATGGTATGTGGAACTTGTTTTGCAGAGCCGGACACGATCCTTGTATTCAAAATCTTCTATGAAGTATTTGGAGGAGGAACCCGCCTTGCAATGCCGAAGACAATCTGCGCGCCGGACTCGTCGTCATTGAAGCCTGGTTCAGGGGCTACTGAGGGATTCCTGGATTAGGGGGTGTCTGGACAGCCAGACTATAACCTTTGTCCGGACTGTTGGACTATGAAGATACAAGATTGAAGACTTCGTCCTGTGTCCGGATGGGACTTTCCTTGGCGTGGAAGGCAAGCTTGGCAATACGGATATGTAGATCTCCTCCCATTGTAACCGACTCTGTGTTACCCTAGCCCCCTCCGGTGTCTATATAAACCGGAGGGTTTAGTCCGTAGGACAACATACAATCATACCATAGGCTAGCTTTTAGGGTTTAGCCTCCCCGATCTCGTGGTAGTTCAACTCTTGTAATACCCATATCATCAAGAATAAATCAAGCAGGGCGTAGGGTTTTACCTCCATCAAGAGGGCCCGAACCTGGGTAAAACATCATGTCCCCTGCCTCCTGTTACCATCCGCCTTAGACACACAGTTCGGGACCCCCTACCCGAGATCCACCGGTTTTGACACCGACAGTCTTCTTATCCAGAAGTGGAGTACCTGTAATTGATGGTGTAGTAGCAGCGTCACGACCGATCAATTATCCTTGGGAGTTGTAGCAAACACGGATACAGAAATCAACTGACGCGTCCAAGTGGTCAAACAGTCTGTAGCGGTTCGTACAGCTAACACTCGGATGCGCAGAGGAATCTCCAAACTTGATCTCGACGGCTTCCATCTTCCGTTGACCTCGGAGTAGAAAAACACCGTAAATAAATCGCTTGTATACTACACCTTGTCTCAGACTCGGCGTATCCAAATGTCGGCGGACAGATCGCATGCAAGAGCAGCAGCACAGCGTGTAACATGGTTGATGTGAAATTTTCCACGACGGTTCTTTGTCGAACCGGAAAATTGCAAACTTCTCAAACCCTAAAAAAATCCCTCCAAGAACTCAACACCACCGTGCGTAGCCCCACAGTGGGCGCCAACTGTCGTGGATTTGTCACGGCAGATGTCCTATTGTGAGGACTTAGTCATGAGGCCAACGCATCTTTGTAGTAGCTTGAGAGTGGTTGAGCGGAATCGAGAGACGCAACACAAACAAGGATTTAGACAGCTTCGGGCCCCGGGAAACATCATCCGGAATAGCCCTACATGTTGTTTGTGGCTAGATCTCATTATGCTCATGTGAGAGTCACCGCATAAGCCGGCTCCTGCTTTGTGTCTAGCCCTAGAGATTGTTTCTTGCTCCTCCCTCTTGGGGTGCCCTGCCCCTCCTTATATATGTTGAAGGGGCGGGTTACATGTAGAGTCCTATTAGGATTAGGACTAGTCTATTACAAGTGGAGTCCTAGTCTTGCTTCCTATATAAGGGAATATCCCTTATTCCTTTCCTCATAAACCGGCCCACCATTAACATGACTCGGAATTTTGGGCCTTGGGCCTTGTCATCCGTCTGACCCGCCTGCCGGGTCACCAGTGAGTCCTAATTTTCAAGCAGGTTGCTTGTAAACCGCCAGGTCAGGGTGGGTCGCCAGTGAATCGCCAAGTGTCAGCCGGGTCTCAAGTAAACCGCCAAGTCAGGCCAGGTCATACCGCGGGGTATATCCCTGACACAAACCATCCAAGAAAAAGGATGATGAGGATTTTGAGCGCTTTGCTGAAATGATTAGACCCATCTTTTTGCGTATGCGATTAACTAATATGCTCAAAATGAATCCTTATGCTAAGTACATGAAAGAAATTGTTACTAATAAAAGAAAGATACCGGAAGCTGAAATTTCCACCTTGCTTGCTAATTATACTTTTAAAGGTGGAATACCAAAGAAACTTGGAGATCCAGGAGTACCCACTATACCATGCTCCACTAAAAGAAACTATGTTAAAACTGCTTTATGTGATCTTGGAGCTGGTGTTAGTGTTATGCCTCTCTCTCTATATCGTAGACTTGATTTGAATAAGTTGACACCTACCGAAATATCTTTGCAAATGGCTGATAAATCAACTGCTATACATGTCGGTATTTGTGAGGATGTGCCTGTTGTGGTTGCAAACGTTACTATTTTAACAGACTTTGTTATTCTTGATATTCCCGAGGACGATAGTATGTCTATTATTTTCGGAAGACCTTTTTTGAATACTGCAGGGGCTATTATTGATTGCACCAAAGGCAATGTCACTTTTCATGTTAATGGTAACGAGCATACAGTACACTTTCCGAGCAAACAACCTCAAGTCCACAGTATCAATTCTATTGGAAAAATTGCATCGATTATTTTTGGAGGTTTTGAATTTCCTATTCCTACCGTCAAGAAGAAATATGATATTCTTATTGTTGTGGATGTGCATATCCCCATTGAGGTAACCTAGTGTTATTCGAAAATTCTCCGGTTCCATGTTATTCGGAATGAGTTTGTTAACAAGACTTGATCAACCTTGTTAATGGATTCCTTTTGATGATCATGGGATGGATGAATTTAGAAAACACAACTCTCTGTGCCCTCTTTCTACTTTCTGTTATTTATATTAAATAAAGCAAAAATAGTAATTTCTGTCTGTTTTTTGATTATCCGTGCAATATAAAAATACCCCAAAAATAAAAGTTCTCCAAATGCCCTGAAATTTAAATATGATTTTTCTGGAATATTTGAGAATATTTGGCACTGAGAACATAGCAGGGGGCATCCACCTGGCCACGAGGGTGGAGGGCGCGTCCTACCCCCTGGGCGCACCCCTGCCTCGTGGGCCCACGGTGGCCCTCCTCCATTTATTCCTGCACCCACACACTCCTTCTTCCTCCCACAAACACCATTATCCAGCTCAAGCACGAGTTCTAGTTCATTTTGCTGAGATTTTTGATCTCCTTGCTCAAGGCACCTCTCACAAAACTGCTTTGGGGGATTGTTCCTTGGTATGTGACTCCTCCATTGGTCCAATTAGTTTTTGTTCTAGTGCTTTATTCATTGCATATTTTTGCTGCCTAGGTGACCATGTTCTTGAGCTTGCATGTCAAATTTATGTGGCTCCAAGTAGTTTTGATGCATGATATAGGCTCTAGGCACTTGTAGGAGTAGTTGCTATCAATTTTGTTGAGTTTGGTTCACTTTTATTTGAAGTTACTAAAAATTTCAGAAATTTTTCAGAGGAAGAAATATGTTTAGGAAAATGTACCAAGGTGGTTCTTCAAGGAAACAAGGACCCAGGCTTGCAATGCGTGATGCTGATGACGAGCCACCAAGGGACGCTCCAGTGCGGCCTTGTGAATGGCCTTCAGAGGACTTCATGGATCGAGCGGGAATTAATGAATAATTTAACGCATATTTGCGTAACGCTGATCTTGTTAGCTTCGAGGAAGAAAAATGCCGTCAGTACCACTATCTCACTAGTTCCTTTGTGAGGAGGTTTGAATTTTCATCTTCACGCAATTCTCAAATTGTCCTGTTTGATCTCTATGAAAATTCTTATAATATGGACTTAGAGGATTTTACCACTGCTTGCAAACTTCCACAATGGGGTAGTGCTAGTGAACCTCGCAAATCTGAATTTAGAGATTTTCTTGCCAATATAACCGTGGGGGAATCCAGAGATATAACACAAGCTACCATAGGGAGCATTCACTTTCCTGCTATACATTATTTTGCTCTCTTCATAGGTAGATGCATTAATGGTAAAGATGAAGCATGTCACATGTGTGTCCCTGACCTCAGTATTCTTAGGAGTGTTGTGTTAGGAGATAAATCTTATAATTTGGGAGCCATTGTTGCACGTAGGTTGCATCTTAATAGATTTAATGGAGATTTCTTTGGTGGAATTTATGCAACCCGTATAGCTAATTTTCTTGGTATAACCATACGTGAGGATGATATTGAGTTGCCTCCTGCTTATTTGGCTTATGAGGCTATGGTTTGTCATCAGTTTGTTGAGAGGAATGATCAGTTCCTCCAGTACCGACTAATCTTTGACAGACGACGCACCTATCACGTCGCTCTCCCTGCTTCTACTTTCTTTGATTTTCAGGCAAAAGGGAGATATTTTATAAGCAGAGAGGAGGCAGAAGAGTATAAGAGGAGGGCTGAGATAGCTCGCCTCCAAGTTGCAGCCCACGATGCAATGAGTGCTGCAACTCCGTACGACCCCAACTACAACTTTGGATATCCGCCAGGCCATCCGTGGCATTAGACCAACTTAGGCCAAAAGCCTAAGCTGGGGAGTACGTATTTCTCACCGACATTACATTCATGTTCACACACTCATTGCTAGATGTCGGTGCTCATACTTTTTCATTGTAATATCCATGCTAGTTTATTTCGTTTCTATGCTTTCTTCTTGTGTATTTAATAAACCTTAAGAAAAACCAAAAAAATAGTTGTAGCCTTTATTTAGTTTACTTTCCATGCTTGTAGTAGTAATTAAAAAGAAAACCCAAAAAGATTTCCTGTTCTTCTTTTGCTGGTTGGGAGCTTTCCCGTGTAAATAGTTTTACTTCTTCTCTTTTCTTTGGGGGTCGATAGGAGAAGACCATAATTAAATTGTTGAAGTGACTCCTATATGCATTATTGTTGATTTAACCAAGAGTCCATATTGCCTTGTCTTCTCCTGTTTATTGAATGCTTGCAGATTCCAGCTTAGTCCAATGCACGTGCACTATTATTATTATTCACGTCATTCGGTCATGCAAGTGAAAGGCAATTATGACGATATATGATGGACTGATTGAGATGAGAGAAGCTGATATGAACTCGATCTCTCTTGTTTTTGTAAATATGATTAGTTCATCGTTCCTGATTCAGCCTATTATGAATAAACATGTTTCAATGACAATTAGAGATCATAGTTTCTTATGCCATGCTTAATTAGCTAGGAGCTTATAATGGTTTACCTTGCGTGCGAACATGCTATTAAAATGGTTGTGATGTGGTATGATAGGGTGGTATCCTCTTTTGAACGATTCGAGTGGCTTGACTTGGCACATGTTCACGCATGTAGTTGAAACAAAACCAACATAGTCTCTACGATATTTATGTTCATGGTGCATTATATCCTACTCATGCTTGCATTCGGTGTTGATTAATTTTAACGCATGTTCATGACTGTTGTCGCTCTCTAGCTAGTTGCTTCCCAGTCTTTTTCTGGCCTTCACTTGTACTAAGCGGGAATACTGCTTGTGCATCCAATCCCATAAACCCCAAAGTTATTCCATATGAGTCCACCATACCTACCTATATACGGCATCTACCTGCCGTTCCAAGTAAATTTGTATGTGCCAAACTCTAAACCTTCAAATAAATATCCTGTTTTGTATGCTCGAATAGCTCATGTATCAACTAGGGTTGTCCGTATCTTCCATGTTAGGCGGGTTATTCTCAAGAGGAGTGGACTCCGCTCCTCACTCACGAGAAAGTGGCTGGTCATCGGGATGCCCAGTCCCATGCTTTATGCAAATCAAATCAAAATAATTGCAAACAAAACTCCCCCTGGGACTCTTGTTAGTTGGAGGCACTCGTTGTTTCTAGAAATCCATGGATTGATGCTTGTTGGTGGAGGGGGAGTATAAACTTTACCATTCTGTTTGGGAACCGCCTATAATGTGTGTAGCATGGAAGATATCGCCATCTCTTGGTTGTTATGTTGACAATGAAAGTATACCACTCAAAATATTATGCATCTCTATTTCAAAACCGAGCTCTGGCACATCTACAAATCCATGCTTCCCTCTACAAAGGGCCTATCTATTTACTTTTATGCCGAGTCATCCTCCTCTTATTAAAAAGCACCCGCTAGAGAGCACCTCTGTCATTTGCATTCATTACTTATTAGTTTACATCGAGTATGACTTGACTGGATCTCTTTTACCATGAATTACAATGTCTAGTCAGTCCTTGATCTTTAAAGGTGCTCTGCATTTATGTTTTGCGGTCTCAGAAAGGGCTAGCGAGATACCATCTTGTTATATCACATTATGATTGTTTTGAGAAAGTGTTGTCATCCGAGATTTATTATTATTGCTCGCTAGTTGATTATGCCATTGATATGAGTAAACATGAGACCTAAGAGTTATTGTGAATATGGTTAGTTTATAATCTTTGCTGAAAACTTGAATGCTAGCTTTACATATTTACAACAACAAGAGCAAACAGAGTTTGTAAACGTTTTTCTTTATCACTTTCAGTTTGTCAACTAAATTGGTTGAGGACAAGCAAAGGTTTAAGCTTGGGGAGTTGATACGTCTCCGTCGTATCTACTTTTCCAAACACTTTTGCCCTTGTTTTGGACTCTAACTTGCATGATTTGAATGGAACTAACCCGGACTGATGTTGTTTTCAACAGAATTGTCATGGTGTTATTTATGTGCAGAAACAAAAGTTCTCGGAATGACCTGAAACTTCACGGAGCGTATTTTTGGAAATAATAAAAAATACTGGCAAAAGATAAAGGCCAGGGGGCCCACACCCTAGCCACGAGGGTGGGGGGGGGCACCTGCCCCCTGGGCACGCCCCCTACCTCGTGGGCCCCCTAGAGCTCCTCCGACCTCAACTCCAACTTTATATATTCGTGTTCGGAGAGAAAAAAATCAGGGAGAAAGATTCATCACGTTTTACGATACGGAGCCGCCGCCAAGCCCTAAACTCTCTCGGGAGGGCTGATCTGGAGTCCGTTCGGGGCTCCGGAGAGGGGAATCCGTCGCCATCGTCATCATCAACCATCCTCCATCACCAATTTCATGATGCTCATCGCCGTGCGTGAGTAATTCCATCGTAGGCTTGCTGGAGGGTGATGGGTTGGATGAGATTTATCATGTAATCGAGTTAGTTTTGATAGGGTTTGATCCCTAGTATCCACTATGTTCTGAGATTGATGTTGCTATGACTTTGCTATGCTTAATGCTTGTCACTAGGGCCCGAGTGCCATGATTTCAGATTTGAACCTATTATGTTTTCATGAATATATGAGAGTTCTTGATCGTATCTTGCAAGTCTACAGTCACCTACTATGTGTTATTATCCGGCAACCCCGAAGTGACAATAATCGGAACCACTTCCGGTGATGACCGTAGTTTGAGGAGTTCATGTATTCACTATGTGTTAATGCTTTGGTCCAATACTCTATTAAAAGGAGGCCTTAATATCCCTTAGTTTCCGCTAGGACCCCGCTGCCACGGGAGGGTAGGACAAAACATGTCATGCAAGTTCTTTTCCATAAGCGCGTATGACTATATTCGGAATACATGCCTACATTACTTTGATGAATTGGAGCTAGTTTTGTGTCTCCCTAGGTTATGACTGTTACATGATGAACCACATCCGGCATAATTCTCTATCACCGATCCATTGCCTACGAGCTTTCCATATATTGTTCTTCGCTTATTTACTTTTCCGTTGCTATTGTTATCATCACTACAAAATACCAAAAACATTACTTTTGCTACCATTACCTTTTGCTACCGTTACCACTACTATCATATTACTTTGCTACTAAATACTTTGCTGCTGATATTAAGTTTCCAGGTGTGGTTGAATTGACGACTCAGCTGCTAATACTTGAGAATATTCTTTGGCTCCCCTTGTGTCGAATCAATAAATTTGGGTTGAATACTCTACCCTCAAAAACTGTTGCGATCCCCTATACTTGTGGGTTATCACGCGTCTCCCGCAAGGCGAGCAGGAGCCACGGCCCAAGGGTTCGGAGCGGGTGGTCTTCCTGCCGCACTTCAAGCGCGGGTTCGGGTTGCCCGCGAGCGGCTTCTTCCGCGAGTTTCTGGAGTTCTTCGGGCTCCAGCCCCATCATCTTGGCGCCGGTGCGATCGTGTAGCTGTCCGGCTTCGTCACCCTTTGCGAGGGGTACATGGGGGTCGAGCCTTTGATCGACCTCTGGGTGTGCTTCTTCTCTCTGAAGCAGCAGGGGCCGTAGGCCAGAGAGATGTCCGAGTGCGGGGCAGCCGTCATCACCAAGCGGTCGGGCGCCGACTGCCCGAAGGTTCCGCTGGAGGATTCTGCCAAGAAATGGCAGAATTCCTTTTTCTACGTCCGCAGTCTTGGCGAGTACCGCATCAACCTCCCGCCGTTCATCAACTCGCCGCCGTGGGGGAAGCTGAACTGTGGGTACTACCCCAAGCACCTGTCGCAGGAGGTGCTCAACCTGTGCGAGCGGGTGTTGGTGATGAAGGAGCAGGAGGGGCTCACCGGCACCGACCTCATCACCTGCTTCATCGTCCGGCGGGTGCTGCCGCTGTAGCAGCGCAGCCGTCTCATCGGCCAGATGGCCGGCCTCCAAGGTCCCAACTGCATGGCGAACATGCAACTGGCAGCAGACCAAGTCGCGCTCCAGGCCAATGACATCTCCAAGGCCAACTTGGGGGTTGACTGGGCGTTTGGGACGGCCCCGTACAGTAGTGCGAACCCGGCACCGTTGGTGAGTCCCTGGTCTCCACACTTTGCTACTGCGTATCTTCTTGTTCGTCCCGACGCGAAGCGAGAGGTGCTTCTGAACGCCATCCGGCATCCTTATGACCGGGCGCGGGCGCAGGTGGTGCGGGATGCCTCGGAGGAGCCCGAGGCCCATGACAGAGGGGAGGCAGCGGCCGCCGATACGGGCGCAGGGCGCCGAGCAGGTGAGTCTTGTTTACATTCCTTGAGTTGCCGGTCGCGGGATGGCTTCGGAAATGCTGATGCGAGCTGTTGACGCAGCGGCGCCGGGTGGAGGAGGCGGCGGTGCGGTCGGAGCCGGGTCATCTCGGGGGGCAGGGACGGCACGACGCCCGCATGGGAAGGACATCGTCCCGCCGCAGGTCCCATCCGAGAAGCGCGCGGCGGACCCGGCCAGAGGCGCGAAGCCGCCCGCCAAGAGGAGGCGCGGTGTTCCGCAGGAGAGGGCGGCAAGGCCCGAAATTCCGGTGGTGCCGGGGTAAGTGATATTTTTTGTTCGAGTCAAGTTGCCGAGCGGCCCTGCTCGTCCCGGCGTAATTATTTTTGTCTTGTGCTTCAGGTGGCCGATTTCACTGGTGCTGGCGGTGGCGGATGCCGCATCTGCCGAGGGCACTGCGTTCCGGAGGAGTCGATCCGACACCGCCAACCGGGACGAGGATGAGGCAATGGTGGATCCAAACCTCGGTCTAGACCCGGCCGACGCCGAGGGCCTGGCCTCGCGGGATCGGAACCGAGCCGAGACAGAGCTGGCGGCGGCGTCGACCCAGGCCTGGGTCAGAGCCGGGACGGCGTGGGCGCAAGCCGGCAAGGAGCCGGCGCAGCCAAAGAGGCCGACAGGGACGGTGGCGGCGATGACGGTCTTCGTGCTGGCGTCGGCAAGGGAGCACGGACAAGGCGGCCGTGCGGACGCGATGGGCCTCGACCGGGAGGTCATGGTTGTCGAGGACATCACCCCACCGCGGACCGACGTGGTCGAGCGGGAGGGGACCGATGGAGGCGGAGGTGATGCCGTCTTGGAGGAGGCAACGTGGGCGGCGCCGGAGGTGGTGTCCTGGGCGCCAGCGAGTGAGGCGCTGCTGATGGTAGAGCCTCAAGCCGCTCCGCCCACCGAGCCGGGGAGGACGATGGAGAAAGCGCCGGCTTCAGGGGAGGCGGCCAGCGGAGGGCACGCCCTCGCGATCAGGGCCGAAGGACGCCGTGCTGCCGAGCCGCGGGCGTCACGGAGCGGGACCAGCGAGGTCCCCTTCGGACCTCTGACCCAGGAGGAGGCGGCGATGGCCGCCGTGACCCGTCGCCTGCGAGGGCGGACGGACCGGATCCAGGCCTTCGCCCAGGCTGAGGTCAAGGCGACGCAGGAGCTGGAGCGTGCCGTCTTCATAAGTTTCTGTCTGCGCTCTGCTTTTTCTTTTTCCACCGTTTTCCTCTTCGTGGGGGCGCGTCAACGCACCCACTGGATGTAGCCCATGAGATTCGGGCCAACTGCATGGCAGTTGGGCCGAATCTTATCTTGCCGGCTTGCGCTGATTGTTTCCTCTTGTAGCAACTTGACTCCTACCGGGTCAACGTCTTCAACCGGCTCCTTGAGACGCATCGGCGTCTCAAGGAGGGGCTCGCCACCAAGGAGGAGGAGCTCCGCGTCGCGGCAGGTATTTCTTCTTCATGCTCTTTCCTAGTGGGGGAGCTCAAGCGCACCCACTGGATGTAGCCCCCGAGATTCGGGCCAACTGCGTAGCAGTTGGGTCGAATCTTAAAATAGTACTTTGTCGCTGAGTTTTTTCTTCTGCAGCCGAGGTGCTATCTTGGAGGACCCGGCTGATTCGGGCCGGTTTTTGCTATGACCGGCTCATCGCGGACGTCGGCCGGCTCGGGGCCGAGGTGGAGACGGCGAAGGCGGATGCGACGGGAGCCCGGCAGGCGCTTGACAAAGCCAGCCGGCTGCGGGAGCACCTGGCGGGCGACAAGAGCCGCCTCAAGGCCTGATAACCCACAAGTATAGGGGCTTAATTGTAGCCTCTTTCGATAAGTAAGAGTGTCGAACCCAACGAGGAGCTAAAGGTAGAACAAATATTCCCTCAAGTTCTATCGACCACCGATACAACTCTACGCACGCTTAACGTTTGCTTTGCCTAGAACAAGTGTGAAACTAGAAGTACTTTGTAGGTGTTTTTGGATAGGTTTGCAAGATAATAAAGAGCGCGCAAATAAAAAGTAGGGGCTGTTTAGATAAAGAAACAATAAAGTTAGTATAGCGAGTGTGGAAAAGTGGTGGTAGGAGTTGCGAAATTGTCCCTAAGCAATTGACTACTTTACTAGACCGATAGCAATTTTTATGTGGGAGAGGCCACTGCTAGCATGTCATCCCTGACTTGGAATTCTATGCACTTATGATTGGAACTATTAGCAAGCGCCCGCAACTACTAACGTTCATTAAGGTAAAACCCAACCATAGCATTAAGATATATTGGTCCCCCTTCAATCCCGTATGCATCAATTTCTATGCTAGGTTGAAGCTTCTGTCACTCTTGCCCTCCAATACATAGTCCTATCAACATACAACTAACCCTATGGTGTGATCCATGCGCGCGCTCATATGATGGGCACCAAAGGACAGCAACATAACCACAAGCAAATTAAACCAATCATAGTAATTCACCATCACCGATAGGACAACGAAAATCTACTCAGACATCATAGGATGGCAACACATCATTGGATAATAATATGAATCATAAAGCACCTTGTTCAAGTAGAGGGTACAGCGGGTTGCGGGAGAGTGAAGCGTTGTAGATAGATGGGGGAAGGTGATGGAGACGTTGGTGAAGATGATGGAGGTGTTGGTGTAGATCGCGGTGATGATGATGGCCCCGGCGGCGTTCCGGCGCCACCAGGAGAGAAGGGGAGAGAGCCCCTCCTTCTTCTTCTTCCTTGACCTTTTCCCTAGATGGGAGAAGGGTTTCCCCTATGGTCCTTGATCTCCATGGCATGGGAGGGGTGAGAGACCCTCTGAGATTGGATCTGTCTCTCTGTCTCTCTCTGTTTCCCCGTTCTCTGATTCTGCCCTTGAACCGTTTCTTATATATCCAGAGATCCGTAACTCCGATTGGATTGAAATCTTTGCTCTGATTTTTCCCCAAAAATTAGCTTTCTTGCGGCCGAAGAAGAGCAGTAACCGCCTTACGGGGGGCCCACGAGGGTCAGGGGCACTCCCCCTGCCTCATGGCTCCCTCAGGCAACGTCTCACATTGATTTTCTTCCCATATTTCACATATATTCCAAAAATATTCTCCGTCCGTTTTTATCCCGTTTGGACTCCGTTTGATATGGATTTTCCGTGAAACAAAAAACATGCAACAAACAGGAACTAGCACTGGGCACTGGTTCAATATGTTAATCCCAAAAAATAGTATAAGAAGTTGCCAAAAGTATATGAAATTTGTAGAATATTGGCATGGAACAATCAAAAATTATAGATACGATGGAGACGTATCAGCATCCCCAAGCTTAATTCCTGCTCGTCCTCGAGTAGGTAAATGATAAAAAAGATAATTTTTGATGTGGAATGCTACCTAGCATAATCTTGATCATGTAATCTAATCATGGCATGAATATTAAGACACGAGTGATTCAAAGCAATAGTCTATCATTTGACATTAAGACAATAATACTTCAAGCATACTAACCAAGCAATTATGTCTTATCAAAATAACATGGCCAATGAAAGCTCATCCCTACAAAATCATATATTCTGGCTGTGCTCCATCTTCACCACACAAAGCATTCAAATCATGCACAACCCCGATGACAAGCCGAGCAATTGGTTCATACTTTTTAACGCGCTTCAGCCTTTTCAACCCTCACGCAATACATGAGCGCAAGCCATGAACATAGCACTATAGGTGGAATATAATATGATGATGGAGGTTGTGTGGAGAAGACAAAAAGGAAGAAAGTCTCACATCGACGCGGCTAATCAACGGGCTATGGAGATGCCCATCAATTGATGTCAATGCGAGGAGTAGGGATTGCCATGCAACGGATACACTAGAGCTATAAGTGTATGAAAGCTCAAACTGAAACTAAGTGGGGGTGCATCCAACTTGCTTGCTCATGAAGACCTCGGGCATTTGAGGAAGCCCATCATCGGAATAAACAAGAAAATTTCTATAATGAAAATTCCCACTAGTATATGAAAGTGATAACTCAAGAGACTCTCTATATGAAGAACATGGTGCTACTCTGAAGCACAAGTGTGGTAAAAGGATAGTAACATTGTCCCTTCTCTCTTTTTCTCTCATTTTTTTGGGCCTCCCTTTTTTGGCCTTTCTTCTTTTTTCCTTTTCCCCTTTTTTATTTTTTTTATTTTTTCGTCCGGAGTCTCATCCCGACTTGTGGGGGAATCATAGTCTCCATCATCCTTTCCTCACTCGGACAATGCTCTAATAATGATGATCATCACACTTTTATTTACTTACAACTCAATATTACAACTCGATGCTAGAACAAAGGTATGACTCTATATGAATGCCTCCGGCGGTGTACCGGGATGTGCAATGATCTAGCGTAGCAATGACATAAAAAACAGACAAGCCATGAAAACATCATGCTAGCTATCTTGCGATCATGCAAAGCAATATGACAATAAATGCTCAAGTCATGTATATGATGATGATGGAAGTTGCATGGCAATATATCTCAGAATGGCTATGGAATGCCATGATAGGTAGGTATGGTGGCTGTTTTGAGGAAGATATAAGGAGGTTTATGTGTGATAGAGCGTATCGTATCACAGGGTTTGGATGCACCGGTGAAGTTTGCACCAACTCTCGAGGTGAGAAAGGGCAATGCACGGTACCGAAGAGGCTAGCAATGATGGAAGGGTGAGAGTGCGTATAATCCATGGACTCACATTAGTCATAAAGAACTCATATACTTATTAAAAAAGTTTATTAGCCCTCGAAGCAAAGTATTACTATGCATGCCCCTAGGGGGATAGATTGGTAGGAAGAGACCATCGCTCATCCCCGACCGCCACTCATAAGGAAGACAATCAATAAATACCTCATGCTCCAACTTCGTTACATAACGGTTCACCATACGTGCATGCTACATGACTTGCAAACCTCAACACAAGTATTTCTCAATTTCATAATTACTCAACTAGCACGACTCTAATATCACCACCTTTTATATCGCAAAACTATTGCAAGGAATCAAACATATCATATTCAGTGATCTACAAGTTTTATGTAGGATTTTATGACTAACCATGTGAATGACCAATTCCTGTCAACTCTCTAAATAGATAAAAGTGAAGCAAGAGAGTTTAATTCTTTGTAAAAAAAGATATGCCCACACTCTAACAAATATAAGTGAAGCAAAAGAGCATTCTACAAATGGCGGTTTTCTATATGAAGAGAAACAGGTAATCCAAACTTCAAATGATATAAGCGAAGCACATGAAGCATTCTATTAAGCCATACTCAAAAGATATAAGTGAAGTGCAATGAGCATTCTATAAATCAACCAAGGACTATCTCATACCAGCATGGTTCATAAAATAGAAGTGAAAACTAAATGCAAAAGACGCTCCAAGATTGCACATATCGCATGAACGAAACGAATCCGAAAACATACCGATACTTGTTGAAGAAAGGTGGGATGCCTTCCGGGGAACCCCCAAGCTTAGACTCTTGAGTCTACTTGAATATTTACTTGGGGTGCCTTGGGCATCCCCAAGATTGATCTCTTGTCTCTCCTCCTTATCCTCATATCGAGACCTCCTCGATCTTCGAACACTTCATCCACACAAAACTTCAACAGAAAACTCCGTAAGATCCGTTAGTATAATAAAGCAAATCACTACTCTAAGTACTGTTGCAAACCAATTCATATTTTTTTTGCATTATATCCACTGTAATATAACTTTTCCATGGCTTAATCCAATGATATAAATTGATAGTTTCATCAAAACAAGCAAACTATGCATCAAAAACAGAATCTGTCTTAAACAGGACAGTCTGTAGTAATCTGAATATTCACCATACTTATGGTACTCCAAAAATTCTACCAAAATTAGGAAAAATAAAAAATTTGTATAGAAAGACAGAGCAAAAAGTTTCAGAACTGTTTGACGTTCCAGTAAAAAATGTAAAATCGCGCACTACATCCAAAGTTTCTGTCCTGCACCGCACAAACCAACAAGTAATCTAAAACATCCTAAAGGCAAACCTTGGCACATTATTTTTATTTTTAAACTTTATAAAAGCACGCAACAGAAATAAATGACTCTCTAAAACTTCCGGGTTGTCTCCCTGGCAGCTCTTTCTTTAAAGCCATTGAGCTAGGCATATAGTGCTCAAGTAGTGAATCCACCCGGATCCCAAGGTATATCAAAGCCAATTTTAATTAACAATGATTGTAATTTAGTAGTGAGCACAAAGAAACATGTATCATGCAATGAAGAAGTCTAACTCTCTTCCTATGCATCGGCATGTCATAAAAGAATAATTCATGCACACAAAGTAAAGGCCAATGCGTAGTATAAACAGTTTCTTGCAATTTTTTCCTGTTGGAAACATAAAGAGGCGGAGATGTAGTTCCTCTCTCATAATAATTTCAAGTAGGAGCAACAAGCACATGCATATTATATCTATCAAAGTCATCATGTGTAACGGTAAAAGGCAACCCATCAATATACTCCTTAATAAGTGCAAACTTCTCCGATATAGTATAATCGGGAGAATTCAAAAAGATAATAGGACTATCATGCGTGGGTGCAATAGCAACAATTTCGTGTTTAACATAAGGAACTATAGCAAGTTCATCTCCATAAGCATAATTCATATTGGCATCTTGGCCACAAGCATAGCAAGCATCATCAAAAAGGGATATTTCAAGAGAACCAACGGGATCATAACAATCATCATAGCTGTCGGTGTCAAAACCGGCGGATCTCGGGTAGGGGTCCCGAACTGTGCGTCTAGGCCGGATGGTAACAGGAGGCAAGGGACACGAAGTTTTACCCAGGTTCGGGCCCTCTTGATGGAGGTAAAACCCTACGTCCTTCTTGATTAATATTGATGATATGGGTAGTACAAGAATAGATCTACCACGAGATCGGAGAGGCTAAACCCTAGAAGCTAGCCTATGGTATGATTGTTGTTCTGTATGTTGTCCAACGGACTAAAACCCTCTGGTTTATATAGACACCGGAGAGGGTTAGGGTTACACAAAGTCGGTTACAATGGTAGGAGATCTATATATCCGTATCACCAAGCTTGCCTTCCACGCCAAGGAAAGTCCCTTCCGAACACGGGAGGAAGTCTTCAATCTTGTATCTTCATAGTCCAGGAGTCCGGCTGAAGGTATAGTCCAGCCATCCGGACACCCCCTAATCCAGGACTCCCTCAGTAGCCCCTGAACCAGGCTTCAATGACGACGAGTCCGGCACGCAGATTGTCTTCGGCATTGCAAGGCGGGTTCCTCCTCCAAGTACTTCATAGACGATTTTGAACACAAAGATAGTGTCCGGCTCTGCAAAATAAGTTTCCACATATTGCCATAGAGAGAATAATATTTACACAAATCTAATCTGTTGACGTATTCCGTAGTGTGACACACCACGGCCAAGCCTTTATCCGAATCGTTTTATTATCCCACCTCAGCGCATCATGCGAGGTGGTTTCCTTGGCACGTCTTGTTAAAGCAGAGATCGTGTCCCCTTATCCTGGGATTCTCATCAATACGGGCGTGGGTAACCCAACCGCGCCATTGATTACGGCGCTTGGAGATAAGCGAGTTTTACCAGGCTGGTGGGGACACGTAGTTGCGTCCACCCATATAAGGGGATAAGGATCCACCTTTTCACCTACGCCTTCTTCCTCCTTTGCCTATCCATTTTCGCGCACTCGAGCTCCAGCGCCCAAGTCCGCACTCCCCACCTCAACCTTCTCCAGCCATGTCCGGAGCGGGAGGCAAGTGGATGGTCTCCTCCATCACGGAGGGACACATCAAAAATCTGAGGAAGGCCGGATACTTGTCTAACGACATAGCGTACTGGCTTCCCGAAGAGGGGCAGCTCCTCCCCACCCCAAGGCCCCATGAGAGGGTAGTGTTCCTTCCCCACTTCCTCCGCGGACTGGGCTTTCCTATCCACCCATTCGTCCGGGAACTCATGTTCTACTACAGCCTAGATTTCCATGATCTGGCCCCAAACTTCATCCTCAACATCTCGGCGTTTATCATCGTGTGCGAGGCTTTCCTCCGCATCCGCCCCCATTTCGGCCTATGGCTCAAGACTTTCAATGTCAAGCCGAAGGTGGTGCGTGGCAACCAGGCGGAGTGCGGAGGCGCCATGGTGGGCAAGATGCCCAATGTCTTATGGCTCGAGGGCTCCTTTGTGGAGACCCTGAAGGGGTGGCAATCGGGGTGGTTTTACATCACCGAGCCGCGTGACCCTGAGTGGGTCGCAGCCCCCGAGTTCCGGTCCGGACCCCCAACGCGGCTCATGTCCTGGAAAGAGACGGGCCTGTCGTGGGGCAGCAAAGGAGAGGTGACTGGACTGCAAACATGCATCCAAACCCTGGTGGACAAGCAGCTCAAGCTTGTCAATGTAGTCCAAGTTATGCTCATCCGCCGGATCCTCCCGTGTCAACAACGGGCCTTCAATCTGTGGGAGTTCAACACGGCGCAGCACCGAACTCTGAGCAGGCTCTTCGACATGATGTACGAAGATGCCTGGAAGGTGCTTTTCAAGGACGCCGAGGCTCCCGCATCCGCTACCGAGGATCGCGGATTCAGCGCGCAGCGTCACGCTAGCGCGGTAAGTTGTTTGTACCTTTTACAGGGTATTAGTTTTTCATAGTTTAACTCTATGCGGGATCTAAGCTCCCTTACCTTTGACAGGATTGTCAGGCGAAGTCCGGATAGATCGAATGTCCGGCTCCTTTGCCCGAAGACCCAGCCGATGCCCGCGTGGCGAAGCTGCTGGTTCCGGCACCCTATGTGGTGTCGGAGAAGAAGGCCACAAAGAAGGCCACGGGGACTCGAAAAAGTGCTCGGCGCCAGGAGGTGTCGGGTTCATCATCCGACGGCTCTAAGGCACATTCCTCCCATGAAGACGAGGAGGAGGAAGAAGAGACCTCTCCCCCTCCAGCAGGGGGAGAGAAGAAAAGGAAGGCCACCCTCACTAGGGAGGCCGAAGGGTCCAAGAAGGGGAAAACACTTCCTCCGGACTACTCCACCAACGCCGACGATGGCAGAGAGGAGTGGCCGCTCAGGGCCAAGCCCCTGGTGAAATTGTAAGTATCCGGATACCAGAGTAATTCATAGTATTCCTTTATTGCACAGCTTTCCCTTATGTCGAATATGATTATGCAGCCCACCCAAAGACCGGCTCGACGCGTCGTCGAGCGGTTCACTGGACTCGTCGGATGTGAATTCGCTTCCGGCGGCTACCTCCCCCCGCCCTACGGACGACGCCGAAGTGTTGTCCCAACAGGTTCCAAGCCAGGAGGAGGTGGTCCTGGAGGCGCCGCAAGGCGACCTCCCGGACTCAAGGAGTAAAGGGGATAAAACCCCCCAGGGCTCCAAGTCCGGCCCTAGGCCGGACACCGCTCCGGAACCTTCAAAGGTTCCAGAGTCCAGCGGGCGACCTCCTTCCAAGAGGAGCAAGCCCATCGTGCCGGTGACCCCCGTCCAACCGGAGGCGCCGGACAATCTGTTGGAGGTGCTCAAAGGCGCCTCCATCGACGAGGAGCACCGCACCATTATGAGTGCGGTGGTCCAGAAGGTTCAGTCCGCCAAGAGTGGACTGACTGAAGCTTGTGCTAGCCTTTTAACAGGCTTTGAGGTAAGTAAAGAATGTGTAAATAATATTACCGCGTAGACAGTAGCCCCTGATGCTCTGTTTGGCGTTCGGGAAGAAAAGCCGAATAGAGGATCAAATAAAATTCGCAGGAGTCTAACAAAAAGGAGTCAATATGTGTATGCAGGCTTCTCTGCTGGCGTCCGCCGCACTGACTGCGGAAGTGGACACGCTAAAGCAGAACCTCGAGCAGTCCGAGCAAGAGCTCGGGCGTGTCAAGAAGCAGCTCGAGGACAAGGAAGGTAAGAAATACCTTGTTTAAATATATATATAAAAAGTGCAATTGCAAAAAATGACAGGATTATTGTGGCTATTGTAGGGGCCACGTCTGAGGTGGCGACCCTTAAGCAAGCGCTGGTCGAGGCCGAGAAGAGGGCGGCCATGGAGCGCACTGAGCGGGAGAAGTATGAGGCCCAGGTTGGCAAGGTGCAGCAAGAGCTCCAGGCTCTCATGAAAAAACATGAGAGTTTGGAGCTTGACTCAAAGACGCGAGCGTCCGAGCTCGCGGTGGCTATTAAAAATGCCAAGTCTGCCAAGGCCGAATCCCAGAAGACCCTCCAGGAGTTGGATGCGGTGAAAAAGATAGCGGCGGGTAAGGCATTCTTTATGCAAAGCAAACACATAAACGTGAGTTACTTGTTACTTACCCGAATCCGGAGCTCTCCAGGGGCATTCGCAGATCTTCCCTGTAGCGTGTCTGATGCCTCCGCATTCTATCGAGCCGAGGAGGGCAACTCGACAGAGAAGGTGTTCTGGTCTCAGTATGCTGAGGTCGGACACCCCGTGCCCCTGAGCGACCAGCTGAAGCAATTGGTCGAGCTCCACAAGGAGGCCGAACAGGCCATGAAAGGCCTCATAGTTCGGCTGTGGCCTGGAGAGGCTCTGCCTGGGAGCTATTTCGGGCTGGTGCGGGCCTGTCCAAGGCTCGAAGTCATCAAGCGCTTCGTCTGTATTAAAGGTGCCCATAGGGCCCTTGCCCATGCTAAGGTGCACTGGGGCAAGCTGGATGCTAAGAAGCTTGTGAAGGACGGGCCACCGACAGGGAAAGAGCATCGCAAGCCCGAGAATTATTATAAGGATGTTCTGAAGGGTGCCTACCTTATGGCGGATGAATGTTCTAGGGATGTAATTTTTGAGTAAAACTCGCTCGTTTTGTCCTGTGCGCTGAAAAACTTGTTCATATGCGCTAAGCAATGCTGTTGGAATTTAAAATATTACCTTCTGTGCGGCTGTTTATCAATTCTGAGAGATGGCGAGTCGTCGGCTTCTGCCCCCGTGCCGCTAGTGCTGGGGTGTTCGAGGATAAACCTGAGCGCTCTTTTTCCCATGTTTGGGTCCTTCGAGGGAGGCGCTCAGCACAACGAACAAGGCAATCGGACTATAATGCGTGAACACTCTCACTTAGCCATAGAATTCTATAATTTTAAATTTCGGCGAAGCCCCTGGTATTCGGAAGACCGAGTTCGGGGCGCTATCCACGCCTTGGCCGGACAGAGCCGACTCCTCGCTCTAAGCGGCATAAGTCTTTAGGGACTCGAAAAACCTCTCGAACAGCGACCAGCTCTCGCTTCATCATGACAGTTAGTTTTAGCTTTCTCTACTGAGGTGCTCGACCCAGCTCAAACTGGGGCACAATCACAGTAGTTCTCCTAGTGCTACCTTAGCCGATATAGCGGAACGTAAGGCACCAAAACATAGGAGCCGGGCAAACCCAACTATTGACCCAAGACATGATTCGGAGCCGATGCATATAATGCTATAAGTTCGGGGTGCCGCACTTGTTAAAGTGTTTGGACTTCTCACACCATATTGAGGGGTACTAAAGCCCCTGGCGTATTTTGGCCGTACCAAAGTGTACGGGTGCCACATGTCGTTAAGGAACATATATTTGTAAAAAAAAAGAGTAATGCAAAAATAGACAAAAGCTATGCATTGTTTATTAAAAAGGGCTGCGATCAAAGCAGAACAATACAAATAATGCGATAAGCAAAAGGTTGGACTATTTAACATGTCCGTTCCAGGGGCAGGCTGCGGAATGGTATGCGAAACAGGTATACTGCTCGTGGTAGAGACCACCTGGGAGTTCCGTAATGCGGCATGGCTTGTCTGCTTCCCTGGTTCTTGCATCGTTTGTGCGGCAGTTGAACTGCCGAACAGGCCTTCCGAAGAATGGAGTCCTAAAAGTAAGAGAAAATTAAAAAATCGGCAGCCCCTGGTGCGGTTTAAGCCGTGTTTCGGGTGTGCCGTGATGGTGCCCCTTCCCCTGTACCCATGGTAGTTCTAGAGCGTAGTTATGTACGCGAAGCACTGGTGTCGCATTTTTGCGAGGGCTGGGGTTGGGGCCGCATTGCTACGCCTGCTCAGAACGTGCCAGGTGGTCTTGTTGTAGGTTACTCCGGGCACGCTTGACGGTGTCCGGATGTTTAATGGCCGGACTGGAGAACTGCTTGGAGAGGCTGCTTTGTACTTCCGCTGCAAGGGCCGCCGTGTGCTCCTCCGTTCGGAGGGAGCATTCGGTCTTTCCATTGACTGTAATTACTCCTCGAGGGCCTGGCATCTTGATCTTAAGGTATGCGTAGTGAGGTACCGCGTTGAACTTGGTGAATGCGGTTCACCCGAGCAGTGCGTGATAGCCACTGCGGAATGGGACTATGTCGAAGATTAACTCCTCGCTTCAGAAATTATTCGGAGATCCGAAGACCACTTCAAGTGTGACTGAGCCTGTACAGTTGGCCTCTAGACCTGGTATTACGCCTTTCAAGGTCGTTTTGGTGGGCTTAATCCTCGAGGGATCTATGCCCATTTTCCGCACTGTATCCTGGTAAAGCAGGTTCAGGCTACTGCTGCCGTCCATAAGGACTCTAGTGAGATGAAATCCTTCTATAATTGGGTCTAGAACCAATGCGGCGAATCCGCCATGATGGGTGCTAGTGGGATGGTCCCTTCGATCAAAGGTGATCGGGCAGGAGGACCATGGGTTGAACTTTGGGGCGATTGGCTCTACCGCGTATACATCCCTTAACGCGCGCTTCCGCTCCCTCTTGGGGATGTGGGTTGCGTATATCATGTTCACCGTCCGCACTTGTGGGGGAAAACCCTTCTGTCCACTGTTGTTCGGCGGCCGGGGCTCTTCGTCGTCATCGCTATGCAGCCCCTTGTCGGTATTTTCGGCATTTAACTTGCCTGCCTGCTTGAACACCCAACAATCCCTGTTGGTGTGATTGGCCGGCTTTTCGGGGGTGCCATGTATCTGTCACAAGCGGTCGAGTATTCGGTCCAAACTGGACGGGCCCCTAGGATTTCTTTTGAATCGCTTTTTCCGCTGACCGGATTTATAGCCTCTGAATCCAGCATTAACTGCCGTATCCTCAGCATTGTCGCCGTTAATGCGGCGCTTCTGCTTGTTGCGACGCGACCTGCCACTACTATCCCTGGTATCCGAATTACCAGGGTTCTTGGTCGTATTGTTTCTACGAGCAAGCCAGTTGTCTTCTCCCGTGCAAAAGCGGGTCATGAGTGTCGTGAGTGCTACCATAGATTTCGGCTTTTCCTGTCCAAGGTGCCGGGCAAGCCACTCGTCACGGATATTGTGCTTGAAGGCTGCTAGGGCCTCTGCGTCCGGACAGTCGACTATTTGATTTTTCTTTGTTAGGAACCGTGTCCAGAATTGCCTGGCCGATTCCTCTGGCTGCTGAATTACATGGCTTAGGTCATCGGCGTCTGGTGGTCGCACATAAGTGCCCTGGAAATTGTCGAGGAATGCGGCTTCCAGGTCCTCCCAACAACTGATTGATCCTGTTGGCAAGCTGTTAAGCCAATGTCGAGCTGGTCCTTTAAGCTTGAGTGGGAGGTATTTGATGGCATGGAGATCATCGCCGCGGGCCATGTGGATATGAAGGAGATAATCCTCGATCCATACCGCAGGATCTGTTGTGCCATCATATGATTCGATGTTTACGGGTTTGAAACCCTCGGGGATTGGATGATCCATTACTTCGTCTGTGAAGCATAGTGGGTGTGTGGCGCCTCTGTACTAGGCTATATCACGACATAGCTCCAGTGAGCTTTGTCTACTGTGTTCAGCCCTACCGGATTTGTGTCCAGCATAACGGTTACCGTCTCGAGTCGTGGGGCACCCACGTGATCCATAGATCGATCTTGTTTGCCTTTCCTTGTCCTCCAACATATCTCGCAGGTCAGGCGCATTTTCCCGTGCCTTGGTACGGGGTGCGGCTTGAGTGGAGGGCCGAGAGGCCTCTCTGTCGTGGCCACGAGGTGGCCGGTCGGCCGTATCAAGTGCTGGTGATGTAGGTTTAAGTGCTTCCTCCACTAATCAGGGTAGCAACATGCGCTTTGGGTAGCTGTTGGAGGGGCGTTCGAGTTTATGCTCTTCGGCCGCAAGGACTTCAGTTCATCTGTCAACTAGCAAATCTTGATCAGCTCTAAGCTGTTGCTGTTTTTTCTTGAGGCTTCTTGCCATGGCCATAAGCCTGCGTTGAAAATGCTCTTGCTCGACGGGATCCTCTGGCACGATGAATTTGTCGTCGTCGAGGCTTGCCTCGTCTTCGGAGGGAGGCATATAATTATCGTCCTTGTAAGTGCATCTAGTGCCACCCCTAGTTGGTTTTGGAGTATTGACGACAAACCTAGTTGAGGGACTAATGTGTTTGTGAGAATTGCAGGATAACACAGGTAGAAGTCCCTCATTGATTCGGTTTTCCTACCAGAGATGACCCCTAAAAATGTATGAAGACATTGAAGTCAAAGGTGGTATATGAAGATATTCACATTGAAGACTATGACAAGAGAAGACACCACATGAAGCCTATGGAGCTCGAAGACTTAGATCTTTCGTAGTTCTCTTTCTTTTGTGTTGAGTCATAGGAACCACCATACTGTTAAGTGGGGTCCAAGAGAACCAGTCAGAATGACTGAAGTGATGCCTAACCATAACCTATGTCTTTGAGTGAAGACTATGAGAGCAAATCTTGTCCAGAGTCGGACAAGTCAGCTTTGCTTGCAGCCCAAGTAAAGTTGCCGTGTGAGTTTGAAATCTGACCGTTGGAACACGTGTCAGTTCCTTAGTGACCCAGGGTCATTTCGGACAAATCAGGTAGGGTTGCCAAGTGGCTATAAATAGCCCACCCCCTACAACCATAAACGGTGGGCTGCTCAGATTCAGTGTACGGCTTTTGTCGTTTGAGAGCAACCCACCTCGAAGCCTTTGAGAGAGAATTCCTTGCGAGGATAAAGCCCTAACCACCAGAGCCAGAGAGAATTGGGCATCACTTAAGTCTTCTTGTCTGTGTGATCTGAAGACTTATTACACTTGAGGACTGTGCATCCTCCAGCCGGTTAAGGCGTCGCGTTCTGAGCATCCAAGAGACATTGTGGATTGCCGGTGAACGAAGTCTATGAAGTTTGGGAGTCTACCTTGAAGACCTACCAGAGTTGATTGGGCGAGTGTCTGTGTGACCTTAGCTCAAGGGGAATACGGTGAGACTGGGTGTCCTGAGCTGCGTGCTCCAGGACTGGGTGTCCCGGGACTGTGTGTCCTATGGTTTAAATACCTAGCCGCCCTAACCAGGCTACAGTTGTCACAGCAACTGGAACTGGTCCAACAAATCATTGTCTTCAACGAGTCACTGGTTTCATCTTCCCTTCCCTTTACTTACTGTTACTCCTTGTGAAGTCATTGTATGTTTGCACTATCTTTTGTCTTCACTGAGTGACTGCGTGTTCTGTCTGGCTTCACAATATCTTCCTACCTGATCCTTACTACATTGCTGCTATTAGTCATTGTGCTTTCACTCTATTGAATACTTGACTATGGCTTGCCTAGTGTAGTCTACCTTCCGCTGCAGGGTATAGGTTTATTTCTATCGTTTGTCTTCATAACTCCCACGTTTTGAAGACTTTCATAAAAATCGCCTATTCACCCCCCCTCTAGTCGATATAACGCACTTTCAAAATTGGTATCAGAGCAAGGTGCTCCCTTGTTCTGTGTGATTCGGTTTAACCACCTGGAGTTTTAGCTATGTCGACTGCAGGGATAATTAAAGTCTCCGCTACGTGCCCCGTCTTCGATGGAACTGAATATCCCTACTGGAAGAATAAGATGCGCATGCATCTTGAAGCCATTGACGTCGACCTATGGTATGTCGTCGAGAACGGCGTTCCCAAGGCTGGAGAAGGTGTCACTACTGCTGATGTCAAGAAATTCGTTCAACTGGACTCTACTGCCAAGAATATCATCTGTGGTCATCTGACCAAAGGACGGTATGGCCGTGTGAGTGCTTTGAAAACATCTAAGCTGGTTTGGGACTGGCTCTCCAAGGTCAATGAAGGCGTCTCAACCCAGAGAGATCAGAGAATCAGTGTCCTTCGCAACCTCTTCAACCGCTTCAAGCGAAATGACAATGAGAATGTCCAGCTCACATTTGACCGACTCACTGACATCACAAATGAGCTTCAAGCCCTTGGTGCTACTGAGATCACCAAACATGAAGTCATCAAGACACTGCTGAGATCACTTGATAGTTCGTTTGACACCCTAGCCCTGATGATTCAAGAACGTCCTGATTTCAAGACACTCGATCCGTCTGACATACTTGAAAGGCTCAACACACATGAGTTTCAGCTTTCTGAGAAAAGAGATATCTATGGCCCAAACTATGGGCGAACTCGTGCCTTGAAGGCAAAAGCTGTCTCCTCATCTGAAGAAGAATCGACAGCAGTTCTGATGATCCTGAAGACATTGGAAGGGAACTTGCTATGCTTGTGAAGAAGTTCCAAAAATTCACCAAGAAGAAAGGCTTCAGAAAGTCTTCCCGATCAAGCTCAAGGAATGATGAAGCTTCTGCTCACGACTACAAGAAGAAAACATGTCACAAGTGCAAGAAACCTGGCCACTTCATCTCTGAGTGTCCATAGTGGGACAATGAGAACAAAAAGAAGAAGAAGAGCAAGGAATATGACTCTGACGACAAGAAGAAGAAGAAATACTTAAAGTCTTCTTCCAAGTCTTCCTCAAAGTCTTCATCACACAAGAAGAGCTCATCTGGCAAGGCACGTGTGTTTGTTGGCAAGGAAATGGATTCAGAGGAGGAGTCCGCTTCTGAGGAGGCGGAGGTGGAGTCTGAGGAGGAGTCCGATTCAGGCATCGCAAGTCTGGCTACAACATACGTTGCCAAGTCCATCTTCAACACTGAAGACAATGACCTCATCACCGACACCAATGCAAATGACAAGGACTACTCCGCTTCTACCTACTGCTTCATGGCACACGGTGCCAAGGTAAACACACGCACTACTCACTATCAAACATCTAGTGACGATGACTCTGATTGTGGTTCAAAACCCAGCTAGCTAAAATTGCAACTGAACAACAGAAAGCTATGGAACATATTCAAAAACTGTTAGACAGAAGTGATGATATGTTAGGTGCTGAAATGACTCGATCTGAATCCTTAATTGAAGACATAAAAAATCTTCACGTTAAGTATCAGGAACTTGAAAGTCATCATGAAACTCTCTCAACAACTCATGAAAAGCTTTCCTATGATTATCTTCAAAGGAAGCAAGATCTTGAGAAATTGAGAGCGGTTCATGAAGATCTTCAAAAGGAAAACGAGTCACTTCGCACCAAACAGATCAGTCCCGCTCAGGAAGGATTTGAACCACCATGTCTTAAATGCATTGAGCGTGATAATGCTACTTCTGTTGCTGAATGTTCTACTGCTACTGCTGTTGCAATATCTTTAACTGTTGATGTGGTAACTAACCCCTCTGCTGAGGATACCACCGCTATTGCTGATGAGAATGCTAGGTTGAAGACATTGCTTGAAACAGGGATGTACAAAAGTCTTAAAGGGCATCAGACACTATGTGATGTCCTCAAAAAGCAGATTCTGAACCGAAACCCGAGGAAAGAGGGTGTTGGGTTCGTAAGGAAAATGAATGCTGATGGCTCTTACTGGAAACCTGAGCAGTACCCCAAAACCATGTGGGTTGCTACAAAGGAACCTTCAGCAGATCCATCCAATCTATCTGGCTTCACTTGTGCTAACCCCATTATCATTGATGAATCCTTTGATGCAAACTATATACTGTTTAAGAATCAGAATGGTGAAGTGTTTGCCAGGTACATTGGTACTAACTGCAGGAATGGACCGCCTATGAAGAAGATCTGGGTTCCGAAAAGGTGTCTGGAGAATCTTCCTGTGAATGTCATCATGACACCTCACGTGAAGAAGACAAACCTCAGACCAAAGGCTTCATACGGTCCAAAGGCTTCATACAGACAGAGGAATCACCTGAGTCGCACTAACGCAAATGTTTTGCAGGGAAACCATACTCAGGCATATGAATATGAGAGCGGTTCGTCAAACCGCCATGTTCATAAGACCAAGAACTATTCTGCTTATTCTCATGAGTACTATTGTCCGCCTGCAAGACTGTTTGCTAGGGCTCCAAAGCCAAAATTCTCAGATGCTGCACTTAGACTTATTGCTTCTAAGCCACCCTTGAAGATGTGGGTGGCTAAGAAAGCTTAACTCTCTTTTGCAGGGAAAGGTCTCCAGCAGAAAACCAAAATCATCTGACGCTATTGCTGGGGACCTTAAACATCTTGTAGGGTGCAAGATCAAATGCCCAAATGGTCTTACAGTGTACTTCGTTCCTGAATCGCTTGCTACTCTCCCTATTAGTCCTAATCTGGATCTAAGCTTTCATAACCCACTGGTTCGTCAAATGTTTTTGCTTCACAATGCTCTTGGTGAAGCATATCCCCCTAACTGCACTGTAGGGTACGACACCAGCATCTTCAGAATGGATTATTGATAGTGGGTGTACAAATCACATGACTGGCAAAAGAAGTCTTCTTATGGACTCAACCTTACGTCCATCCGACAAGAGCCACATCACATTTGCTGACACTGGTAAAAGTAAGGTATTGGGTCTAGGTAGAGTTGCAATCTCAAGGGATCAACACATGGATAAAGTCATGCTTGTTGAATCCCTTGGCTTCAACTTAATGTCTGTCTCAATGCTTTGCGATTTAAACATGATCGTAATATTTGGAAAATATCGTTGCATTGTTCTAATGGAATCTGACAAGTCTCTAGTATTTGAAGGGTATCGAAAACATGATTTGTACGTGGTAGATTTCTCAGCAGGACCACAGCTTGCCGTATGTCTTCTAGCAAAAGCTTCAGAATGCTGGCTCTGGCATCGGAGGCTTGGGCATGCTGGCATGAGGAACCTCCACACCCTAGCAAAGAAGAAGCATGTCATAGGCATCGAGGGCGTCAAGTTCAAGAAAGATCACTTATGCGGTGCCTGTGAGGCAGGAAAGATGACGAGGGCCAAACATCCCTCGAAGACAATCATGACCACTACTCGACCCTTCGAACTGCTTCACATGGATCTTTTCGGTCCCACTCATTACTCAACTCTTACTACTACTGCTTGTCTCTATGGCTTTGTCATTGTTGATGATTATTCTAGATATACTTGGGTGCACATAATTCTTTACAAGACTGAAGTGCAGGATGTCTTCAGACGCTTCGCCAATCGAGTTATGAACAATTATGGTGCCAAGATAAAGCACATCAAAAGTGACAATGGCACTGAATCAAGAACACTGGCCTTGATACATATCTTGATAACTTGGGCATCACACATGAATTCTCGGCCCCGTACACGCCACAGCAGAATGGAGTCGTCGAACGCAAGAACAGAACACTCATTGAGATGGCCAGAACGATGCTAGATGAATACAAGACTCCAAGAAAATTCTGGCCTGAAGCCATTGATACCGCATGCCATACAATCAATCATGTTTATCTTCACAAGCTTCAGAACAAGACATCTTATGAGGTCCTTACTGGCAAGAAGCCAAATGTCAGTTACTTCAGAGTAATTGGTGCAAGGTGCTGGATCAAGGACCCACATCACACCTCAAAGTTTGCACCAAAAGCACATGAGGGTTTTATGCTTGGATATGGAAAGGATTCGCACTCCTACAGAGTCTTCAATCTCTTTCACTACAAAGTAGTTGAAACAGTGGATGTGCGGTTCGATGAGACCAATGGTTCACAAAGAGAGCAACTGCCAAATGTGCTAGATGAAGTTCCATCCAGTGAATCAATCAAGATAATGGGAACTGGAGAAATTATACCTTCTGAAGCTCATCCTGAAGAAGAACTTATCATCTCAGCACTTGATCAACATAAGACAATGCTCAGCCTGAAGACATTCCTTCTAACAACGACAATGATCAGCAAGAGCAAAATCTTCGCCGTGTACATCCTCGCATTGCCAATGAAGTGCAGATTGAAAGAATAATTGATAGCATCAATGCTCCTGGTCCACTCACTCGTTCAAGGGCAACTCAGCTAGCAAATTTCTGTGGGCACTTCGCATTCGTCTCAATAACAGAACCCAAGAAAGTTGAAGAAGCCTTCATGGAACCTGAATGGATTCAAGCTATGCAAGAAGAGCTTCATCAATTTGAGCTGAATAATGTATGGGAACTGGTTAAGCGTCCTGATCCACGGAAGCACAATATAATAGGCACCAAATGGATATATCGCAACAAGCAAGATGAGCATGGTCAAGTTGTCAGAAACAAAGCTCGTCTCGTTACTCAAGGATATACTCAAGTGGAAGGCATTGACTTCGATGAAACTTTTGCTCCTGTGGCTAGACTTGAAGCCATACGCATACTGCTGGCCTATGCAAATCATCATAAGATACTTCTATATCAAATGGATGTGAAGAGTGCTTTTCTCAATGGCAAGATTGAAGAAGAAGTGTATGTTGCACAACCGCCTGGCTTTGAAGATTCAAAACATCCTGACATGGTATACAAGCTCAACAAGGCACTGTATGGCCTCAAACAAGCCCCTCAGGCCTGGTATGACACACTCAAATACTTCCTGAAGAGCAAAGGCTTCATACCTGGTTCCCTAGACCCCACTCTCTTCACGAAGACATATGATGGTGAACTGTTTGTGTGCCAAATATATGTGGATGACATTATCTTTGGCTGCACCAATCAGAAGTACAGTGAAGAGTTTGGATATATGATGCAAGAGCAATATCAGATGTCTATGATGGGAGAGCTGAAGTTCTTCCTCGGTCTTCAAATACGACAACAACGCAACGGCATCTTCATATCTCAAGAAAAGTATCTCAAAGATTGCCTGAAGAAGTTTGGTATGCAAGACTGCAAAGGCTTCACAACACCAATGCCAGCCAAACATCATCTGGGTCCCGACGACAATGGTAAAGAGTTTGATCAAAAGGTATACCGCTCCATGATTGGTTCTTTACTTTATCTATGTGCATCTAGGCCAGATATTATGCTTAGTGTTTGCATGTGTGCTCGATTTCAAGCACCACCAAAGGAGTCGCATCACTTAGCTGTGAAGCGAATTCTTCGATATTTGGCTCACACCCCAACTCTAGGATTATGGTATCCAAAGGGCTCAGAATTTGATCTGGTTGGATTCTCGGATGCTGATTATGCTGGTGACAAAGTTGATCGCAAGTCTACATCAGGCACATGTCACTTTCTGGGACGATCACTTGTATGTTGGTCTTCAAAGAAGCAGAACTGTGTATCTCTCTCCACTGCTGAATCTGAATACATTGTTGCTGGATCTTGCTGCGCTCAGCTTCTGTGGATGAAGTAAATGCTCAAAGACTATGGCATTCATCTGAAGCAAGTGCCACTTTACTGCGACAACGAAAGCGCCATCAAGATTGCCAACAACCCAGTTCAGCATTCGAAGACAAAGCACATTGAAATTCATCATCACTTTCTCAGAGATCATGTTGTGAAGGAAGATATTGATATCATACACGTCAACACTGAAGAGCAATTGGCAGATATCTTCACCAAGCCCTTGGATGAGAAGAGATTTTGCAAGTTACGGTGTGAGCTAAATATCCTGGAATCCTCAAATGTCCTGTGATCAGGCACACATCCTAACCCTTATGCATATTGATGACTTAGATGTGCAACACACGAAGTAAAGTATATCTTCAATCAATGAAGACATACATTCTAAGTGTGAATACATTAATGTGGAATTTGACTTCGGAGCGCCACGATAATTGTGCGCCGTGTCTGGGTCTAATACTTCCTATATGGTGGGTAACGCCACCACCAAATGTTCTGTTTGAAGTGTTTCACTCATGGCGTTACATTTGCTATGTCTTCACATTTGGTTTGGCTTCAATCTCAACATATCTTCATGATTATCTTCACTATGTTGATTATATATATATATATATATCTACTAGTGTTCTGTCCTCTACAGCATTCACTTATAGCTATGTCTTCTTGTTGAATCTTTTGAACTAAGTGAATGTGATCGGACCCTAACCTCTCTATGCTTTCTATCTCAAATTCTATCTCTCCAAATCATATGCATTCTATTGAAACTGTCGAATGTCTTCTCTGCGTCCTTGTCAGCAGAAGATACAGAGACAACCATTAAGTCCGTTTTCAATGCTCATTCCTCCACATGAAACCCGGAGAAGTAGGAACGACCACCCGACAATCCAGGCGTGCGTGGGACGTGGAACAAACCCCAAAATTCCGCATAATGGCCACGTGTTCCTCAGATGCAAATCGCCAGGGGCACCTGTGTAATAACGCAGTGCCGCCCCTGTACCTATAAATACACACTTCACAGCGGTCATTATCTCTTCTTCCACTCTCGCACGAACCCTAGTGCCACCGCTAGCCCTCGACGACGCCGACGACGAAGCGCTTCGCTGCCGCAACCTCTCCGACGCCGTCTTCACGGCGACCGCGGACATCGTCCTCTCCGCCGTCGCTGTAGGTGTCCTCCGTCGCCAAGTTAGGGCACGGAAGATCGAACTGCTCGGCCTCATCTTCCACTCCGTCTAGCAGTTCTTAGTGTGGTAAATAAAACTTCCTTTTTACAGCACCGTTGATCCTATGGCTTTGTCACTTTCTACCACAAGTAGTTTCTATTCACACAAGTTAGATCTGTCTCATACTGCATCTCATAACATGCCTAGTATATTCACTTATGCTTCACAAAGTAGTTAGATTCCTCACTTGTACTGATCTGTGGATTCGTACAAATCTGGAACCAACTCCTTATCTATGAGTGAATGTCTTCGCACGATGAGGTCAATGTCTTCTAAACTGATTTATCTTCAAAATCTTCTGAGAATTCATATGACCTCTTCCCCTTCCCTCGCACTTAATGGTGTCACAGGTACATGTCCGTGGGAGAATCCTTTGGTTCTCATAGTCTGCATTCATTTGCAGAGTTCTTACAGCATCACATAAATTCTCCCGAAGCCAGTTCCTGTTTTTCCAGCAAGCGAAAACCTTTGAAGCCTTTGAACGTGTTGAAGCCTTTCAGTTTAAAGTTTATGGCTTCAGAGAAATCAGCAAGGAAGGGTGGCAGAAAGCGTCGTGGAGAAACATCCAGAGATCTGCCAGATGACCTCTCAGAACTGTACAAGACAGATCCTGAAGAGGATTACAATCAGCGCAAGACCCGAATCCAATGGATTCGAAGATATGGGCAGAACAATGGTTCAAATACCGATTTGTAACCCAGGAATATGCTGAGAAAAATGCCATCAAGAGACCATGGGGAGACATCCTATACAAGAATCTTCTACCCAGGTCCAGAGATGAAGCCATTGAACACGGCTTCTATCCCTGCATTGTCCGTGGGCCACAGCCTGCTGATGCACACTCATCGTCACTACTATGGTGTCGTGACGACAATCTGTTCAAGCGGAATTTCCAATTTGCCCAGAACTCAGCGAAGCAGAACAAGAAGACTTTGGGGTTAGACTTCAACCCTGGTCCCTCAGCACCAAGGGCAGATGGCACACGAGATGCAGAACCCAATGTCATCGGTCCTTTCTACAACCTTGAAGGCCTCATCACCCATATCTTGGTTCAAGGGACTGCAGTGAATGAGCCTGCCACTGACGCTGAATCAGATGAAGCGCCTGCAGCGCTGAAGCCAAAGAAGCTAAAGAAGCCTAAAGCTTCAAAACCTGCCCCTTCACCAAAAATCTCACAGGCGAAGCCACTGGCAACTGCACCTCCTGAAGACAGTGTGCAGTCCGAAGACTTATCACGCATCTCCAAGCCCCAGAAGGTCAAAATGCCTCTGCCTCACACCGGCCAAGAGCTAACTACTGCTGCCATTCTGTGCAATGACGCCATCGATCTGTCAAGTGATGAAGATCTTGCAGATGACGCTCTTGAGCAACTCATCAAGAGCAAAGAAGAAGCAGAAATCTTCAATGATCTGCCTCTCTTTGATGTAACCATCATCCACAACTTCATTGATGAGTGGTTTGACACGCCAAACATCAGCTTTGAAGATCTGCAGCTACCCATTGGCCTCAGTGTCGCCTTCCAAGGCGCCATTGCTTCAGAGCTAGCTGTCGCCCAGCGCATTGTTGAACTGAAGCAAAAGATTGACTATGAAAAGGCTCAGTTCAAGAAGCATATGGCCAAGCTCAGCGTGCAAGAAGTGAAGAACTTCAAGATCATGATGCACGAGCTAAAGGAAGCCTTTCTGAAGAAACGTGCAGAAGCTCAGGGTTCGCGTGAGCGCATGAAGGTTCTGGCTGACAGATGTGTGCAAGCCTACAATGAGGCTGAGAAGCGCAAGGCCCTTGGGCGTCCTAGCATCGACCCCAGGATGGCTGCAAAGAAGAAGAAGAAGCCTGCTACGGCTGAACCCGACGCACCAAGGCAGGAAGCAATTCCTATTGTCTCCCCAACTAGAATGACTGGCTCGAAGCCAAAAAGCCGGTCAACTGCTTCAGAGCTCAAGAAGACGAGGACTGCTGAGGCTGAAGCCAGGAAGAGGAAACATCCTGAAGCCTCTCCCACTGCCCCTCCCGAGAAGAAGAGGAAGACCAAGAAAGATCGGGCTGCTCCCACAGAGCCTTTGATAGTTGAACCCATTTCTATGGTCTATCCTGAAGCTGAACGCCAACTGACAATCCATGAGCCTACTTCCACAGAGGCTCATGAAGCTAAAGACATTCCAGCAGCTGATCCCATCGCTACTGAAGACATTGGTCAACATGACCATGTAGAAGATGGTGCAGTCCTTCCTCAACTCGAGAACAGCGAACTCATCAGCATTGGTCGTCCACTGACGCCAATTGCACAGGATGCTTCATGGGCGGATCGCCCACAAGAGGAAGAAGACTATGAGGCCCAGCCAACTCCAACTTCACAGGCGTTGCCTGCGTTGCGCAGGCTTCGCAAAGTCCAAGGCCTCAAGTCTCTGCTGAAGACAATCCGGCTGCATCAGCCGCGGAAGAAGAAGTCCCACAAGTTCCCACTCCCCTGTCCCACCAAGAAGCAGTTCTCAAGGAGAACGTGCCTGTGACCGACCCTCCAGCTCGTCAAGTGGAGGATGAAAATCTTGCGGCTGCCACCACCACCAATGAAGCTAATGTGGAGCCCTCCCCAACAAAAGCATCAGAAGACAGCGAAGCCACTGATCCCGCCACTTCTGTTCCTGAGTCTGCTGCCGGTCCCCAGTTCGACTATCATGTTGAGCACAGGCCTCAGGTACAGAAGCCAATCCCAAGATTGCCAAGGTTCCCAGGTCCTGCATCAGCACCTGGCTCCTTCAATATCAATGGCTTCAGAGCAGACAACACATTCTTCGATAGCTCCAGGAACCCCTACTCAAGGGAAAGGATATCATCTGATCGGTTCTAGAGCTATCCGCAGCGAAGCTATTACTCATGCATTCTTTACAACCAAGGTCGCATCTTCCCACACAAGCGCCTTGACATTGAAGCTATAGCTGGTCTACCCTGTCTGGAAGAAGCTTTGGATTGCTTCAAGGAAGTTGGACTGCTGCCGTTTGTTACTGACCAAGAGCATTGGAATGAAGAGTTGCTGCTCCAATTCTATGCCACACTTCACATCCGCGGGTATAGCAGAGATCCGAAGACTTGGGTCCTGGAGTGGATGACAGGAAACGTTCATCACGAAGCCAAAGCCTTTGACATCATTGAGCTCACTGGTTTGCCCACTCCAAGCGATCTCTACGAGCATGGCTGTCAGCTTCATAGTGAAGCCATTGAGAGCATCTTTCAGAAGCCTGAACCTGATATGAGTCAGATGCTCAGCATGATGAAGCCATTGCCCCAAGATGCTGCTTATCCCACGGAGTTCTTCGTTGAAGACCTTGAGTATCTGCCAAGAACCATTTATCACATCATCAGGCGAACTCTCTGGCCCATCAAAGGGCACTCTCCACATGCCAAGCTTAAAGGTGCAATGAAGACTTTGATCTTCTATATTCTTCATGGAAAATGCTTCAATGCACAGGACTTCTTCATTCGCCAACTTGTTGCATCAGGCTCTGATCTGTTTGGCTTGAAGTTCTACGCCCCATGGGTAATGCGGCTAATCAAACTTCACTCCGATATCTCATATCAGCCATCTGCTCGCAATCATCGGATTTTTCTGCCTGATGTGGATATCTCTATTGAAGCCATCTATCCTGAGCCTGCCAAGGAACCTCTAAGTCTTCAGAATGCAGAGCATCAGAGTTTCTCTCAAAACATTGAAGGAGTTGAAGCAGTCACTCGTGTGTATCCTTTGGCTGGCACTACACGTGCACCACATCCTACTCCCACTGAAGCCACTGATAGTACAACTGCTCCACGACCCAAGAAGCGCACTCGTGTTCTTAACGACCGAGAGCTTCTTGTGGCTCTTCATCAGAAACAGGATAGGCATCATGACTGGCTGAAGCGTCAGATGCAAAGCCTCTTGGTGGATGTTAATCGCATTCGCAATCTTGCCACCAAGAATGCTTTCGTTGCCCATGAAACCTCTCGCCGCACATGGAAAGGGCTAACGCTGCTATGTTCTGAAGATGATCTTCAAGAGGATGGCTTCACTGAGCGATTCAAGTTTGACTCCACACCTCCTTGAAGGGCTGTGCTGCTAGGAACTCCATCCCTTGAAGATTCTGAGTTCTCTTCCTTTGCTGCAACTGTGACTGCCAGAGTTATCGAGGATGAAGACGATGCTACTTCACCGCCACCTCCTTCAGCATGCTTCGACTCTGCTCCAAGCTCTTCTGCACCGCCAAACACCACCAACGACCCTGCTGCTTCACCTACTCCCCACGGGAACGAGTAGATGCTCTATGTCTTCAAACCTTTTTGGTCCTTACTGACAAAAGGGGGAGAAGCATATGAGGTTGATAGTCTTCAAGCGGGTCCATATGGGCGGGTGCTTTATATTTTGCTTCGTGCTTACAACTCTCGTTTTGCTACATTTGGTTCCTTGAGTTGTAACACTTAAACTCGATGGTCGTCTGCTACTTATCTGCCACCTTGTTTTGCGATGATAAATTCCGCATGTGCGACGATAAATTCCGCACTTAGATCATTCTACAGACGTCCATTTTCCATTATGCATGTCGCATGTCATTATCTTCATATACTTTCACATGCATAGTGGATTGTCATCATAAGTTGAAGTGGATCTCCATAAATACAACCTGCCATGTGCATTTGCATTCCAAAAGCAAATTACTTATATGCACATCTTCAGGGGGAGCCCTTGCAACTTATGAAGACAATTCCTTATCCTTTACAATTTCACAGATTATATACCCCGTTGAAAACTTCAACTAGTTTGTCATCAATCACCAAAAAGGGGGAGATTGTAAGTGCATCTAATGCCACCCCTAGTTGGTTTTGGAGTATTGACGACAAACCTAGTTGAGGGACTAATGTGTTTGTGAGAATTGCAGGATAACACAGGTAGAAGTCCCTCATTGATTCGGTTTTCCTACCAGAGATGACCCCTAAAAATGTATGAAGACATTGAAGTCAAAGGTGGTATATGAAGATATTCACATTGAAGACTATGACAAGAGAAGACACCACATGAAGCCTATGGAGCTCAAAGACTTAGATCTTTCGTAGTTCTCTTTCTTTTGTGTTGAGTCATAGGAACCACCGTACTGTTAAGTGGGGTCCAAGAGAACCAGTCAGAATGACTGAAGTGATGCCTAACCATAACCTATGTCTTTGAGTGAAGACTATGAGAGCAAATCTTGTCCAGAGTCGGACAAGTCAGCTTTGCTTGCAGCCCAAGTAAAGTTGCCGTGTGAGTTTGAAATCTGACCGTTGGAACACGTGTCAGTTCCTTAGTGACCCAGGGTCATTTCGGACAAATCAGGTAGGGTTGCCAAGTGGCTATAAATAGCCCACCCCCTACAACCATAAACGGTGGGCTGCTCAGATTCAGTGTATGGCTTTTGTCGTTTGAGAGCAACCCACCTCGAAGCCTTTGAGAGAGAATTCCTTGCGAGGATAAAGCCCTAACCACCCAGAGCCAAAGAGAATTAGGCATCACTTAAGTCTTCTTGTCTGTGTGATCTGAAGACTTATTACACTTGAGGACTGTGCATCCTCCAGCCGGTTAGGCGTCGCGTTCTGAGCATCCAAGAGACATTGTGGATTGCCGGTGAACGAAGTCTGTGAAGGTTTGGGAGTCTACCTTGAAGACTTACCAGAGTGATTGGGCGAGGTCTGTGTGACCTTAGCTCAAGGGGAATACGGTGAGGACTGGGTGTCCTGAGCTGCGTGTTCAGGACTGGGTGTCCGGGACTGTGTGTCCTAAGGTTTAAATACCTAGCCGCCCCTAACCAGACGTACAGTTGTCACAGCAACTGGAACTGGTCCAACAAATCATTGTCTTCAACGAGTCACTGGTTTCATCTTCCTTCCCTTTACTTACTGTTACTCCTTGTGAAGTCATTGTATGTTGCACTATCTTTTGTCTTCACTGAGTGACTGCGTTGTTCTGTCTGCTTCACAATATCTTCCTACCTGATCCTTACTACATTGCTGCTATTAGTCATTGTGCTTTCACTCTATTGAATACTTGACTATGGCTTGCCTAGTGTAGTCTACCTTCCGCTGCAGGGTATTAGGTTTATTTCTATCGTTTGTCTTCATAACTCCCACGTTTTGAAGACTTTCATAAAAATCGCCTATTCACCCCCCCTCTAGTCGATATAACGCACTTTCAGCCTCGACCTCTGTGTCTGCCGCTCTCTCATGAGGGCTGGCTTCTCCATCCTCCTGTGCTGAATCTTGCTGGAGGGGGTTTTCTTCGGTACTCTGCGGAGTATTATTATCTCCCATGCTGGAATCACCGTATTTGCTTTGGCGGGATTTTGAGCGGCGCCGCTGACGCTGGCGCTTAGGCTGTTTCTTGGAGGGGTCATCCTCCGCTGTTCCATCACCATCTCCTTCTTTTGGGGTGTCCACCGTGTATATGTCATATGACGAGGTGGCTTTCCAGGGCCCAATAGGCGCTGGTTCTTCATCGTCTTCTGCATCGGCGTCCATGCCGTCGATGTCTTCGGAGTCGAAGTCGACCATGTCGGTTAAATCGTCGACAGTGGCTACAAAGTGGGTGGTGGGTGGGCGTTGAATTTCTTCATCGTCCGTATCCCAACCTTGCTGATCGTAGTCTGGCCAGGGCTCTCCTGATAAAGAGAGAGACTTTAGTGTCTTCAGAATATCACCGAAAGGCGAGTGCTGAAAGATGTCCGCGGCAGTAAACTCCATGATCGGCGCCCAATCGGATTCGATCGGCAGGGGCGCGGAGGGTTCAGAGTCCGGAGAGGAGTCCGGCTCCTTGGAGTCACGAGTCTCGCGGAGTGCGGGGCTGGTGTTCAGCTCGATCGCCGTTGGGATCGCAGCCCCCGAGGCGGCGTCCAACCACCCATCCTCGATTGGCGCAGTTGGCTCCGAATTAAGGGTCGAAGCCGATGCAGGTGTGGCCTCCAGGGCATTGTTCGGCGGCAGAGCTAGATCATGCTCGTCGTGACAGTGCGGCGCGCTCGGCAGTGGCTCGAATCCGTCGAAGATCAAGTCCCCACGGATGTCAGCCGTGTAGTTTAAACTTCCAAATCTGACCTGACGGCCAAGGGCATAGCTTTCGATCTGCTCCAGATGGCCAAGTGAATTGGCCCACAGTGCGAAGCCGCCGAAGATGAAGAACTGACCGGGGAGGAAGGTCTCACCCTGGACTGCATCGCTATTGATGATCGTAGGAGCCATCAAGCCTAACGGCGACGACACAGAGGAACTCTCAATGAAAGCACCAATGTCGGTGTCAAAACCAGCGGATCTCGGGTAGGGGGTCCCGAACTGTGCGTCTAGGCCGAATGGTAACATGAGGCAAGGGACACGAAGTTTTACCCAGGTTCGGGCCCTCTTGATGGAGGTAAAACCCTACGTCCTGCTTGATTAATATTGATGATATGGGTAGTACAAGAGTAGATCTACCACGAGATCGGAGAGGCTAAACCCTAGAAGCTAGCCTATGGTATGATTGTTGTTCTGTATGTTGTCCTACGGACTAAAACCCTCCGGTTTATATAAACACCGGAGAGGGTTAGGGTTACACAAAGTCGGTTACAATGGTAGGAGATCTATATATCCGTATCACCAAGCTTGCCTTCCACGCCAAGGAAAGTCCCTTCCGGACACGGGACGAAGTCTTCAATCTTGTATCTTCATAGTCCAGGAGTCCGGCTGAAGGTATAGTCCGGCCATCCGGACACCCCCTAATCCAGGACTCCCTCAATAGCATTCATCATTCGGTAAGCACGAAGGGAAATTAAACAATGTATGAGTTGAAGAGTTAACTCTCATTAGAAGGTGGGCACGGGTGATCAATCCGCTCTTCCTCCTTTTGTTCTTCGCTCTCCTCCTCATCTTTTTCATCCAATGAGCTCACAGTTTCATCAATTTCTTCTTCCATAGACTCCTGCAAAATATTAGTCTCTTCTTGGACAGCGGAGGAGTCCTCAATATATGGTTTAACATAGGCATTAGAAGCATAATTATCATAACAATATTTAAGTGTGGCAAAAAATTTAGATTTGTGAAGAGTAGCATCATACTTTCCAATCAAAGAAGCAATTTCATAAGCACCCTTAAAAGCAACAAATTCTTCAATTTGTTGAACATCATAGTAATTATAAACACCCTTATCATACGAAGATACGATTCCATTATCACTAAACTTACATTGGTAGGGAAGGTGTTTCTTAGGGTCTTCAGAACAACAAGTAAAATCATAAATTTCACATAAATTCAAAGAATAGCATTGCAAACGATGAATTTGATCCAATAAAAGTTTCCCTTTTGAGATAAGCGGTGTCGCACATAACAAGCATGCTCATCTAAAGATTTGCCCTCAACTAAGCTAGTTGGGGTTTCACATGAGCACATAGGGATCAAACATGATCTAGGTAAAAAGCTTCAGGAGTGTGATAGATTTTGAGTGGTTCTTCAACCATTGGTGTAGCAGGTACAACTATGTTTTTTGGTATTTTGCGTTTCCTACACATAACTAAATATAGAAAAAAAACTTAGAACAGCAAATAAAAATTACTTAGTGATAAAGCAAACAAGCACACACGAGAATACTCACCCCACGCTATTGCTCCCCGGCAACGACGCCATAAAAAGGTCTTGATAACCCACAAGTATAGGGGATCAATTGTAGCCTCTTTCGATAAGTAAGAGTGTCGAACCCAACGAGGAGCTAAAGGTAGAACAAATATTCCTCAAGTTCTATCGACCAACGATACAACTCTAGGCACACTTAATGTTCGCTTTACCTAGAACAAGTATGAAACTAGAAGTACTTTGTAGGTGTAACGGATAGGTTTGCAATAATATAAAGAGCACATAAATAAAAACTAGGGGCTGTTTTAGGTAAAGAAGCAATAAAATTAGTATAGCGAGTGTGGAAAAGTGGTGGTAGGAGTTGCGAAATTGTCCCTAAGCAATTGACTACTTTACTAGACCGATAGCAAGTTTTACGTGGGAGAGGCCACTACTAGCATGTCATCCCTGACTTGGAATTCTATGCACTTATGATTGGAACTATTAGCAAGCCCCGCAACTACTAACGTTCATTAAGGTAAAACCCAACCATAGCATTAAGATATATTGGTCCCCCTTCAATCCCGTATGCATCAATTTCTATGCTAGGTTGAAGCTTCTGTCACTCTTGCCCTCCAATACATAGTCCTATCAACATACAACTAACCCTATGGTGTGATCCACGTGCGCGCTCATATGATGGGCACCAAAGGACAGCAACATAACCACAAGCAAATTAAACCAATCATAGCAATTCACCAATTACCGATAGGACAACGAAAATCTACTCAGACATCATAGGATGGCAACACATCATTGGATAATAATATGAAGCATAAAGCAACCATGTTCAAGTAGAGGGTACAACGGGTTGCGGGAGAGTGGACCTGTAGATAGATGGGGGAAGGTGATGGAGATGCGTTGGTGAAGATGATGGAGGTGTTGGTGTAGATCGCGGTGATGATGATGGCCCCGGCGGCGTTCCGGCGCCACCAGGAGAGAAGGGGAGAGAGCCCCCTCCTTCTTCTTCTTCCTTGACCTTTTCCCTAGATGGGAGAAGGGTTTCCCCTATGGTCCTTGATCTCCATGGCATGGGAGGGGGGAGAGACCCTCTGAGATTGGATCTGTCTCTCTGTCTCTCTCTGTTTCCCCGTTCTCTGATTCTGCCCTTTAACCGTTTCTTATATATCCAGAGATCCGTAACTCCAATTGGATTGAAATCTTTGCTCCGATTTTTCCCCAAAAATTAGCTTTCTTGCGGCCGAAGAAGAGCAGTAACCGCCTTACGGGGGGCCCACGAGGGTCAGGGGCACTCCCCCTGCCTCATGGCTCCCTCAGGCAACGTCTCACATTGATTTTCTTCCCATATTTCACATATATTCCAAAAATATTCTCCGTCCGTTTTTATCCCGTTTGGACTCCGTTTGATATGGATTTTCCGTGAAACAAAAAACATGCAACAAACAGGAACTAGCACTGGGCACTGGTTCAATATGTTAATCCCAAAAAATAGTATAAGAAGTTGCCAAAAGTATATGAAATTTGTAGAATATTGGCATGGAACAATCAAAAATTATAGATACGATGGAGACGTATCAGCATCCCCAAGCTTAATTCCTGCTCGTCCTCGAGTAGGTAAATGATAAAAAAGATAATTTTTGCGGGAGAGTGGACCGACGTAGATAGATGGGGGAAGGTGATGGAGATGTTGGTGAAGATGATGGAGGTGTTGGTGTAGATCGCGGTGATGATGATGGCCCCGACGGCGTTCCGGCGCCATCGGGAGAGAGGGGGAGAGTGCCCCCTCCTTCTTCTTCTTCCTTGACTTTCTCCCTAAATTGGAGAAGGCTTTCTCCTCTGGTCCTTTATCTCCATGGCATGGGAGGGGCGAGAGCCCCTCCGAGATTGGATCTGTCTCTTTGTCTCTCTCTGTTTTTGCGTTCTCTGATTCTGCTCTTTCACCGTTTCTTATATATCCAGAGATCCCTAACTCCGATTGGATTGAAACCTTTGCTCCGATTTTTTTTCCGAAAATTAGCTCTCTTGCGGACGAAGAACTGCAGTAACCGCCTTACGGGGGCCCACGAGGCTCAGGGGCGTGCCCCCTGCCTCATGGCTCCCTCGGGCACCGTCTCGCGTTGATTTTCTTCCCATATTTCACATATATTCCAAAAATATTCTCCGTCCGTTTTTATCCCGCCGTTTCATATGGATTTTCCGCGAAACAAAAAACATGCAACAAATAGGAACTGGCATTGGGCACTAGATCAATATGTTAGTCCCAAAAAATAGTATAAAAAGTTGCCAAAAATATATGAAAGTTGTAGAATATTGGCATGGAACAATCAAAAATTATAGATACGACTAAGAAGTATCAAGGCCGAGGTGGAGCGCCTCGGGGCGGAGGCCGCCTGGGTCGTGGAGGCACAGCAGGCCCTTGCCGAGGCGGACCAGCAGCGCGGCAAGCTGGCCGACGACAAGGGGTAGCTCCAGGCCGAGGTGGAGCGCCTGAAGGCGCTGGTGGCCACAGCGGAGGAGACCTGGCAGGGGGAGACCCGGCTCCATGAGGAGGCCGAGAAGGCGGCCGAGGATAAGGACACCGAGCTGAAGGCAGCCCTTGCCAAGGTCTCCGACCTGGAGAAGGCGTTGGAGTAGCGTGACCGCACCATCGCCCTGGAGCGGGGCGGTACGTTGCTCGAAGCGCAGCACCTAGAAGAGTCCATCTCCAGTAAGTGCTTTTCTTTGGTTTTGTTGTTGTCGCCGGGTTGGGACTCCGACCTTTCTTCCTTAGTAGTTTTCTTCTGACTTGCTTTTCTTCTTGACAGGGACCTTCCCAGAGACGCTCCCGCTGGCCCGCAAGGAATCGTGGGTTCCGGGACCGACCCGAATGTGGCCTAGACTTTCCCAGAGATCGTGACCGCCGCCCAGGCCTGCCCACGGGTCCTGAGCAACCAGATGAGGCGGCTTTCTCAGGCTGGTGCGACGATGACGGTGGCCCTCTGGCCGGGTTCCGTTGCGCCAGGCAGCTTCACGTGGCTGGCACGGTGGTTGGAGGCGGGCCCGGACCGTCTTCATGAGTGGCGGGTTTCCGCTGCTCGCGCCGGCGCTGAGATGGCGCTTCGGTTCGCGGTGTCATGGCATCCGGACTTGGCGCTGGATGCGTTGATGGGCCAGCGAGCCAGCTCGGAGAGCCAGCTGCAGGCGGCAGCTAGATGGATCGCCGCCCGGGCCAGCTACATCGCCAGGTTTGCCTTCCATGACGAGTTCCAGCCGGAGCGGGCAGAGGATGGCAGAGTTGTGCCTGCTGAGGACTACGGCCTTCTTCTGGACGACCCGGAGGGCAGCTCCGAGGAGACGGGAGTCTACCGCGATGGAGATGCCGAGGAGGAGCATACCGGCACCTCTGCGGACCCGTCGGCCGCGCGCTTTGGTGGAGGCAATGCCTGATTTCTTTTAACTTGTAGAAAATTTCTGTTAGGTAGCAGGTCCACCCACCCACTGGGGGTTGACTGGGTGTAATGAATTCTGGCCTTGAGCCTGTTAAAATTTATGATGTATGAGCTGTGTGAATGTTTGCGCCTTTGCTTCTTGTCTTTGGAGCTGTTTTCTTGCGACTGCCTCCCTTTGGGTTTCACCCCCGTGAGTCTGACGGCCAGGGCTCTAGTCCGTGATAAGGGGTTCAGCCTTTGAGAGGGACGCGCAGTACTTGGGCTTTTGAAACGTTGGGCGTGAGCGAAACACCCACTGGGCCGGCTGTCGGCCGGGTTGGCGAATAGCCGGTCGTGTGGTAATTTAAAGCGGTGCGGCCGGGTCGACCGATCCGGCGATATGCAGAAACTTCATGGATGCCTGCGCTTTTGCTTTTCATTTTTAGGGCCATTTTCTTGTAACTCTCCCTCTTTGGGCCTCCCCCCCCCCACGAGTCTGACGGCCAAGGCTTTGGTCTGTGACAAGGGGTTCGGCTTTTGAAAGGAGCGTTCAATACTTAGTCTTTCAAAATGCTAAGCGCGAGCGAAACACCCACTTGGCTGGCTGACGGCGATCCGGCGGGCCGGGTTGGCGAGCAGCCGGTCGTGCGGTAACTTAAAGCGGCGGGGCTGGGTTGGGCGACCCGGCGGTTCTTGACTTAGTGTTCGTGGCGCACTGGTGCTTTTGTTCTCATGCGCTTGCTAGCCCGCAGTCAAATCCGGATCTTCAGCTTAGGGCGACTCGAGAAGCTATGGCGATCCGACGCGTTGAGAGCCGCTAAGAAAAAACGGCGAGGGGCCAAGCCGTCCAGCCCCCGAGCCCCCGGGTCGAGCGAATCGACCCGGTGGCCGGGTTCGGCTTAAGTTTTTAAAGTGGTGCACAAATGTAGAGACACAATAGCTTGGTCGCAAAAGGGGCAGCCCCCGAGCGTCGTTCGGGGACCCCATAGTTTTGAGATGATTACAAAAGATGGTGATACATACGTGTTCACAGCTAACTGTAAAACGGGGCGGAGTAGCTCCGCGTTCCATGGCCGGGTTGTTTCTTTGCCGGCTGTGTCTCTCTTGCGCTGGTTCGACTTGCGGGCGTCGATGAGGTAGTAGGCGTTGCGATCGCATAGGGCCTTGCTGACGATGAAGGGGCCCTCCCATGGTGAGGACAGCTTGTGCTGGCCATTCTGCTGCTGGACGAGTCGGAGGACGAGGTCCCCCTCTCGGAAAGCGAGGGGCTTGATTTTCTTGCTGTGGTAGTGCCTCAGACCTTGCTGGTAGATGGTTGAGCAACTGAGTGCTAGGAGATGTGCTTCTTCAAGCAAGTCGACACCGTCTTCGCGGGCTTCTTTTGCTTCGGCTTCCGTGTACATCGTGACACGCGGCGAGTCGAACTCGACGTCGGTCGGGATGACGGCTTCTGCTCCGTAGACGAGGAAGAACGGGGTGAACCCGGTCGACCGGTTAGGCGTGGTGCGGAGACTCCAGAGAACAGCCGGCAACTCGTCGAGCCAGCTACCGGGGGAACGGACGAGTGGCTCGACGAGCCGCGGCTTGATGATGGATAGGATGAGGCCGTTGGCCCGCTCTACTTGGCCGTTGGACTGCGGATGTGCAACAGAGGCCAGGTCGAGGCGGATGCCGGAGACGAAGCAGTACTGCACAAGTGCGCCCTTGACGAAGTTGGTGCCATTGTCCGTGATGATGTTGTTCGGCATGCCGTAGCGCACCGCAATGTCCTTGATAAATCGAACGGCCATTGGACCGTCCAACTTCTTGATCGGCCTTGCCTCGATCCACTTGGTGAATTTGTCCACCGCCACCAGCAAGTGCGTCATGCCGCCTCGAGCGGTCTTGAAGGGTCCCACCATGTCGAGTCCCCAGACCGCGAAGGGCCAGGCGATCAGGATGGTCCGGAGTGCCGACGCCAGCTGGTGGCTGCGCTTGCTGAAGCGTTGGCATCCCTCGCACTTGAGGACGAGTGACTCGGCATCTTCGAGGGCCGTGGGCCAGTAGAAACCATGGCGGAAAGCCTTGGCCACCAGGGACCGCGAGGCGGCGTGGTGCTCGCACTCGCCCTGGTATGTCGAGGAGGATCTCAATGCCCTTGTCCTGTTCGACGCAGTGCTAGAACACACCGGTGGAGCTGCGCTTGACGAGCTTGTTGTTGATGATGTTGTAGGCGGACGCTCGGTGCTGTACTTGCCGAGCTTCGGTCTCGTCCATGGGGAGGACTCCGTTTTCCAGGAACTCTGAAATGGGCAGGGCCCAGGATGGTACCGCGACCCCGGTGAGGACGGCCATCGCGACAGGTTCCGGGGTGGCAGCCCCCGAGCCGGGTTGGGGTGTGGCCAGGCTGGCTGGAGCAGTCCCCGGGCCGGGTTGAGGCACGGCCGGGTCGGTCAGAGCAGTCCCCGGGCCGGGTTGAGGCGCAGCCAGGTTGGTCGGAGCAGTCCCCGGGCCGGGTTGAGGTGCGGCCGGGTCGGTCGGAGCAGTCCCCGGACCGGGTTGAGGTGCGGCCGGTCATCTGGGGCATGGATGGACTCGGAGTCCGGAGACGGCTTGACGGACGGCTTCTGTAGGTGCTCGAGAGAGACGTCGGACGGAATGGACTACTGGGATGAGGCGATTTTGGCGAGCGTGTCGGCCGCTTCATTCTCCGCGCGCGGGTCGTGGAGGAACTCACAGCCCTCAAAAAATCCGGACAGCTTATGGACGAGGAAACGGTAGCTTGCCATGTTGGAGTCGTGGGCGTCCCACTCGCCGGAGCACTGCTGGACTACTAGGTCCGAGTCGCCGAAGCACAGGATTCGCGGATGCTGAGTTCCTTGGCAAGCTGGAGGCCGTGCACAAGGGCTTCGTACTCGACGATGTTGTTAGAGGCAGCGAAGTGGGTCTATAGTGCATACTTGAGCCGATCGCCCTTGGGAGAGGACAGCACGATGTTGGCCCCCAGGCCGAGTCGCATCTTCGAGCCGTCGAAGTGCATGCGCCAGTGCGTCGAGTCCGTCGGCGGCGGCATGTACTGGGTCTCAGTCCAGTCGACAAGGAAGTCGGCCAAAGCCTGGGACTTGATCGTGGTGCGGGGCTCGTAGAAGATGGTGTGGCCGGCTAGCTCGAGCGCCCACTTGGCGACCCGGCTAGAGGCATCCCGGCACCCGATGATCTCGCCGAGAGGGGCCGTGCTGACCACGGTGACGACATGCTCTTGGAAGTATTGCTTCAGCTTCTTGGCGGTGAAGTACACGCCGTAACACATCTTCTGGTAGTGCGGGTAGTTTTGCTTTGAGGCGGAGAGCACCTCACTCAGGTAGTAGACGGGACGCTGGATGGCTTGAACCTTGTCCTTCTCTGATTGCTCGACCACCATCACCGTGCTGACCGACCGCGAGGTCCCGGCGACATAGAGCAACAACGGCTCCTTCTCGGCCGGGGCGGCCAGGACAGGTGCTGTGGAGAGCATGCGTTTGAGATCCCGGAAAGCTTTGTGCGCCTGGTCGTTCCACTCGAACGGTGTTGTCTTCTTCATTAGCTGATACAGGGGCAAGGCCCTCTCGCCCAGCCGGCTGAGAAACCGGCTGACCGAGGCCAAGCAGCCGGTGAACTTCTAGACATCGCGCAACCGAGCCGGCTTGCGCATGCGCTCTATGGCCTTGATCTTCTCCGGGTTCGCCTCAATGACGCGCTCCAAGACGAGGAAGTCGAGTAGCTTTCCGGCCGGGACGCCGAAAACGGATTTTCCGGGTTGAGCTTGACCTTGTATTCACGCAAGCTGCCAAAGATTTCCTTCAAATCGTCGAGGAGCGTGAGGTGCTGCTTGGTCTTCACCACGATGTCATCCACGTATACGTGGATCTTGCGGCCAAGTTGCGGCAGCAAGCATTTCTGCATGCAGCGCTGGAAGGTAGCACCGGCGTTCTTCAAGCCGAACGACATGGTGATGTAGTAATACGCCCCAAAAGGCGTGATGAAGGATGTCTTCAGGGCATCGGCTGGGTCCAGCTTGATCTGATGATAGCCGGAGTAAGCATCCAGGAAGGACAGGAGCTCGCACCCGGCGGTGGTGTCGATGACTTGGTCGATCCGCGGGAGGGCGAAGGGTCTTTGGGGCAGGCCTTGTTCAGGTTGGTGTAATCGATACACATGCACCAGGTCTTGTCCTTCTTCAGGACGAGGACTGGGTTGGCCAGCCACTCAGGGTGAAATACTTCCATGATGAAGCCGGCCGCCAAGAGCTTGGCGACCTCATCACCGATGGTCCTTCTCTTCTCTTCGGAAAAGCGTCGCAGGGGTTGATGGACAGGCTTGGCGTCCTTGCGGACGTGGAGTTTGTGCTCGGCGTACTTCCTCGGGATACTCGGCATGTCCTTGGAGGTCCATGCAAAAATATCTCGATTCTCATGGAGGAAGTCGACGAGCTCGCCTTGCTATTTGTTGTCGAGGCGGGTGCCCACGACAACGTACTTGCTGTAGCTGGGATCCTCCGGCTTCAGCTTTACCTTCTTGGTCTGTTTGCAGGTCTTGAACGCGGCCTCATCGGCCAGCTCCTCGGTCAGGATCTGGGTGGCCGACGCCTCCTGGGCCAAGGCGACGATCTGGTCCAGTTGGCGCCGCTCCTCGGCTACAACCGGCAACTCGGGTAGCTTGGCACCGTCTCGGGCGCAGTCCACGAACTTGCAGTAGTCGCCGGTGATGGTGATGAGGCCCTTTGGACCCGAGAGCTTCATCTTTAGGTCGGCGTAGTGGGGGACCGCCATGAACTTGGCAAGCGCAGGCCTGCCCAGCAGCGCGTGGTACGCGCTGGACAGGTCCACCACCTCGAACCAAATCGGCTCGCGTCGGAAGTGGCTGCTGTCGTCGAACAGGATGTCGAGCCGGATCCAGCCGATCGGGGAGCAGAAGAGGCTGGGAACGATGCCATGGAAGATCGTCCGGGTCGGTTCCAGGTCCTTGGCCTCGAGGACGAGCTTGGTCATGGTGCCGCGGTAGAGAATGTTGATGCTGTTGCCGCCGTCGACGAGAACCCGGGAGAACTTGCACATGCGTCGGGGCACGACAATGGTGGGGTCAAGTACGAGAGCGTAACCACCCGGGTTTGGCATGACGGCCGGGTGGTCTTCCCGGGTCCAGGTGACCGAGCGCTCCGACCAATGCATGTACTCCGTCTTGGCTGGGACGACGGTGCTCACCTCCTGCCGAAGGAGGCGCTCGCTGCACTTGTCGTCGCCGAGGCTGGTGAGGACGACGTAGGTCGTGTTCTGGGCCGGGAAGGGGTTGTCGCGTATCGCGCCGGCGGCCAGAGGCGGTGGCGGAGGCGGAGGCGGCGGGATGTCGCCCCTAGCGATGCGCTTGGTGATGGCCCACTGTCGAAGCGTGTGCGTAGACAGCCTCACGCCGCTGTGGTGCTTGCAGGGAGCGTCGAGCATCTCCTCGAAACTCATGGCAGGCTGCCATGCCATTTTGCCGGTGTTCCGTCGTTTGGCGGCCGGGTCGGCCGCGGGCGCCTGCTCGGCGGTCGCGACGAGTCGGTTGTCGTAGCGCTGAGCCATTTGATCGGCTTTGCGCTTGTTGTTCTGCTGGTTGTGCTGCTGCTGGCTTCCCTCACCGGCCGGCTTCGGAGGCGGCACCGGCTTTGCCTTGCTGGCTTCGTCCAGCGCCACCTGGATCTTCATGTCAGAGTTGGCATTGGCCTACTTGTCCGCCGTCACCATGAGCGCAGCCATAGTGGCCGGTTCGGAGCGCAAGAGCTTGTGTTTGAGGAGGGTGCCGTCTCGGCACCCGTTGACGAAGTACTGGATGGCTTGAACTTCGTGGACGCCCTCACAGTTGTTCCGGAGCTCGGTCCAGCGTGCGAGGTACTTGCGGCCGGTTTTTGCCGGCCCCTGCATGCACATGGCGAGCTGACTCGGGCGGCCGGGTCCTTGTAGGTGCCGGTGAAGTTGCGCACGAAAGCCTGCTCGAAGTCGACCCACGTGTTGATGCTACCGGCCAGCAGACTGTTCAACCAGGTGCGGGCCAACCCCTGGAGCATGAGAGGCGCGTAGCGCACGGCGAGGCGGTGGTTGCCGCCGGCGATGCCGATGGCGGTGGTGTAGTCGGTGAGCCAGTCCTCCGGCTTCACAGTGCCGTTGTACTTGGGGGTGTCGCGGGGGAGCGTAAATCCTTTGGTGAAGGGCTTGCCCCGGATGCGTGGCCCGAAGCACGCCGGTCCGATGGGGCCGGTATCCTCCAGCTCCTGGGAGAGGGTGAGTCGGTCGAGGCGGTGACGAGCGTCGGTGTTGTCGATGTCGCGTGGGCCCAGCCGGTCAGTGATCGCGCCGCGGGGGGGAGGGTCACCTGCAGCCGGACGTCGGCCGGGTTGGAGCAGGGGATCGAGGCGGCGCCGGGCCTTGGAGGCCGGCTCGTCCGCCAAGCCGCCAGCGGCCGACAGGGCGGGGTTGCGCCGGGTCCGGGTGCGGACGGAGTGCGCCTCGCCGGGTGGCGAAGACGCCGTGTGCTAGAAATCGCCGGGTCCAGCTACACGAGCGGAGCCGGATCCGGCTGGCTTGGCGAGTTGGTTGAGGCGGTCCTACTGCGCGTTAGCCGCAGCGAGGAGGCCGTTCACCCTCTTGAGGTGATCCTACAGCTCTTCATCCGCGAGCTGATCCATGCCGGGCGCGGCCGCCTGGGCGGCGTGCATGTTCTTCGTGGGAGTCTCGTAGATAGGAGGGAGGGCGCCAAAAGCACGCCCGATTACGCCACCCCGAGCTCGCACGTCGGCGACCCGGCTTGGCTCGGGGGCATCAGGCATGAAGCCGTAGGTGGCGTTGCACTCCAGCTGGGTGGAGTCGAGGCGACGCTGCATGGCGGCGAGCGTCTTGGTGAGGTCCAGCAGGCGCTGGCGATCGTCGTTGAGGCGAATCTGGACCTCGGTGATGTTGGAGGCATCGATGTCCGTGCCTATGGGAACGCGGAGGCTCTGTATCGTGGCGTGCAGCGGGTTGTGCGAGCCGGCCCTATACACCGTGGCCTTAGCTTCGGCGGCCTTCCTTGCCGCACTTGACGATGAGGAGGCGTCGATGTCGGTGACGAAAACCTCCACGCAGAGGTCCATCTTGCCGGTGGGAGCGCCGTCGTTGATGAGAGCGGAGGGTCGGTAAAGCTAAGTACCTCGCGGGGGTACTCGTCGTTCGTAGACGCTTCGGAGATGCGCATCGTGGCGAAGGAGGCGGCGAGCACGTCGATGACGTTGTCCGCCAGCACGACGGGCTCGTCGGAGTCGGAGAAGATCCCCATCTGAAGCATGCTCCTGGCCAGGACCTCGAGCTGCCCCACGGTGGGCGCCAACTATCGTGGTGGGTGCATGACAGATGCCAAGGGATGGCTAAAGATAGGAGGAGGCTCGAGGGCACTGGTGGGCTCCAGAGGAGAGGTTGGCATGAGCGAGCGCGGGACGCAAGACATACCCAGGTTCGGGGCTCTCCGGAGAGATAACACCCCTAGTCCTGCCGAGTGTGGTTTATATGTAACAGTACAGAGCTGCTCCTAGAGCTGTAGGGAGGAGGAAGGAGGTCCGGCCAAGGCTTAGGCTGCTCCCTCTCCTCGGGTGTCGCTTGCTAGGTGTGCGTGGTCGACAGTGTGAATGAAGTGGGTTGCCCGTATGCATGGGGGCTCCTGGGGGTTTTATAGGTCAACCCCCCAGGGGTACAAGGGTAATGTTACAAGGCCGTAGGGCCGGGTTGTCAGTGTCCGTGAACCCGGAGCTGGGACCCGCCGGGTACTAGGGCTCGCCGGGTTCTCCTGGCGCGGGCCCCACGCGCCTAGGGGGCACTGTGTGTCGTCTTGTCGATCGTCAGGGCGTGGCCGGGTTGAGTCGGCTACAGTGGCGCTCCATCAGGTCGCCGCTTGTTGGCGTCATAGGTTACACCGAGGCACTGTTGCCACGCCAGACCTAGTCAGCGGGTAGGCGTAGGGCACTGTGGCCACGCCGGCCCTAGTCAGCGGGTAGGTGGAGGGCATTGTTGCCTCGTTCGGCTGACCAGAGGCATGGGCGGGCTACTGTGGCTTTGATCATTAGCTGGCGGAGACTTGTCCCATCATACGGCTGGGATGGGATGGCCGCTGACCCTTGGCTGAGTTTGGAGAACACGCCAAGGGCGGTGCTGGCTTGATGGAGAAGTCTCGAGCTTGGTCGTTGGGGCCGAGTTGAGGAGTCTGGCCGGGTCGGCCTGCTTGGCCGGGTCGAGCGACCTGGCCGAGTCGAGCAACTCGGCCAAGGTCGGGCCGAGTTGCGGGGTGATGCAGGCCCCATTGTTTTTGAAAAGGATCCGGGTTTCGTCGCCTGCCTGGGGTTCATCCCCCCGACAATGTGCCTATTGTGGTTGCAAATGTTACTATCTTAACGGACTTTGTTATTCTTGATATTCCCAAGGACGATAGTATGTCCATTATTCTTGGAAGACCATTTTTGAATACTGCAGGGGTTGTTATTGATTGCAACAAAGGCAATGTCTTTCATGTTAATGGTAATGAGGATACGGTACACTTTCCGAGGAAACAACCTCAAGTCCACAGTATCAATTCTATTGGAAAATTTTCAACAATTACTATTGGAGGTTTTGAATTTCCTTTTCCTACCGTCAAGAAGAAATATGATATTCTTATTGTTGGGGACATGCATATCCCCGATGAGGTAACCTAGTGCTATTCGAAATTTCTCCGGTTTCATGCGATTCGGAATGAGTTTGTTAACAAGACTTGATCAACCTTGTTAATGGATTCCTTTTGATGAGCATGAGATGGATGAAGTTAGAAAGCACAACCTTCTGTACCATCTTTTTTACTTTCTGTTATTTATATTAAATAAAGCAAAAATAGTATTTTCTGTCTGTTTTCTGAATTATCCTTGCAATAAAAAATACCTCGAAAATAAAAGTTCTCCAAATGCCCTGAAAATGAAATATGATTTTTCCAGAATATTTAAGAATTATTGGCACTGAGAACACACCAGGGGGCTCCACCATGTGCCCACGAGGGTGGAGGGCACACCCACCCCCCCTGGGCGCCCCCTGCCTTGTGGACCCCACGTGGGTCCCCTCCACTTATTCTTGCACCCACACACTTCATCTTGCTCTAGAAAAAATCACCCACCAGCTCAAACCCGAGTTCTAGCTGATCTTGCTGCCATTTTCGATCTCCTTGCTCAAAGCTCCATTCACAAAACTGCTTTGGGGGATTGTTCTTCGGTATGTGACTCCTCCAATGGTCCAATTAGTTTTTGTTCTAGTACTTTATTCATTGCAAATTTTTGCTACTTAGGTGACCCTGTTCTTGAGCTTGCATGTCAAATTTATATGGTTCTAAGTAGTTCTAATGCATGATATTGCCTCTAGGCACCTATGGGAGTAGTTGCTATCAATCTTGTTGAATTTGGTTCACTTTTATTTTAAGTTACTAAAAATTTCAGAAAAAGATGAAGAGATTTTTGAGGGGCTCATCGAGCCGAAGCTCGAAGGATAAGCAAAGTGAAGAGAATAAGAAGCCCAAGTATAATCTCCCTTGTACTGCAGAGGTTCGGCCGTGTGAATGGCCTTGTGACGAGTTCTTAAGAGAAGCAGGGATTTATGAAGATTTTTATTATTTGGCTGAGAATGCAAGCCTCACCGACTTCCTCCATGACCAGCGCGAACAGTATATCTTACTCACCAATATCTTTGTGCAAAATTTTCATTTCCATGCTAGGAGATCACCACCTTCAGTGGAATTTTATTTATATGATGAGCATAAGGAGATGTCACTTTGAGGGCAGCACAGAGGAACCACATCGTGATGATGTGGAGGGATTTATTGATGTAATTGTTGTAGGGGAAACAAGGAAAGTTTCTGATGCAAGAATCACTAGCATACATTTTCCTGTTCTATGTTACTTTGCAATATTTGCTAGTAGATACTTAATTGGTCGCGGGAACTGTGGAAATCTTAGTGCCCCTGATATTGTTATTTTGCACCGTGCTTTGTTTCATGATACTACTTTCAGTTTAGGCGCTATCGTTGCTAAACGGTTAAATCTGAACCGTACAAAGGGTCATGTCCTAGGAGGCATCTTCGCCTCGCGCCTTACTGCACACTTTAACATACCTATTAGGCATTATGAGAAAGAGGAAAAAGTTGTTGCCCCCTATTTTTCTAGATTATAAGAGTATGGTAGCACATGAGTTTTTTGTTAAAGATAAGAAGAAGTTGCTTAAGTATAAGTTGATATTTGATAAAAGTTATTGCGAAGTTATTACCTTGCCTGCTCCCTCTTTGTTTAACATATTTTCAGGTACATACCTCATTTTGCCGGAGGCCATTCATGCATGCCGGAGCCAGACATCAGCTCCGGAGCCAGAACCACCACTTGATCCTTACCGTCAGTCTGTTTATCAGTGGGATCCGGAGGAGATCGCCAACCAGTGGAATCCAGAGGACACTCCTCCATACACCGGAGAGGGCCACTTTGATCCTTGGGCATAGACCAACTTAGGCTAAAAGCCTAAGCTTGGGGGAGTACGTATTTCTCACCAACATTAAATTCATGTTCACACACTCATGCCAGTTGTCGGTGCTCATATTTTTTCATTGTATCATCCATGCATCTTTTTAAGCTTTCTTCTTGTGCGTTTGAAAAACCTTAAGAAAAGAAAAACAAAAAAATTAGTTGTAGCTTTTAACTAGTTTACTTTCCATGCCTGTAGTGGTAGTAATTAAAAGAAAACCTAAAAAGATTTCTCGTTCTTCTTTTGCTTGTTGGGAGTTTTCCCGTGTAAATAGTTTTATTTCTTTTCTTTGAGGGTCGAGGGGAGAAGACCATGATGAAAATGTTGAGTGGCTCTCATATGCATTATTGTTGATCTAACAAAGAGCCCATATTACGTTGTCTTCTCCCTTGAATTGAATGCTTGCAGATTCCAGCTTAGTCCAATGCACGTGCACTATTATTATTATCCACACTATTCGGTCGTGCAAGTGAAAGGCAATAATGACGATATATGATGAACTGATTGAGATGAGAAAAGCTGGTATGAACTCGACCTCTCTTGTTTTTGTAAATAGGATTAGTCCATCGTTCCTGATTCAGCCTATTATGAATGAACCATGTTTGCAATGACAATTAGAGATTATAGTTGCCCATGCCATGCTTAATTTGCTAGGAGTTTATAATGGTTTACCTTGCGTGCCAACATGCTATTAAAATGGTTGTGATGTGGTATGATAGGGTGGTATCCTCCTTTGAATGATTCGAGTGGCTTGACTTGGCACATGTTTACGCATGTAGTTGAAACAGAATCAACATAGCCTCTATGATATTTATGCTCATGGTGAATTATATCCTACTCATGCTTGCATTCGGTGTTGATTAATTTTAATGCATGTTCATGACTATTGCCGCTCTCTAGCTGGTCGCTTCCCAGTCTCTTTCTAGCCTTCACTTGTACTAAGCGGGAATACTGCTTGTGCATCCAATTCCATGAACCCCAAAGTTATTCCATATGAGTCCACCATACCTTCCTATATACGGTATCTACCCGTCGTTGCAAGTAAATTTGTATGTGCCAAACTCTAAACCTTCAAATAAACATTCGGTTTTGTATGCTTGAATAGCTCATGTGTCAACTAGGGTTGTCTGTATCCTCCATGCTAGGCGGGTTATTCTCAAGAGGAGTGGACTCCGCTCCTCACTCACGAGAAAATGGCTGGTCACCGGGATGCCCAGTCCCATGCTCAAATCAAATCAAAATAATTGCAAACAAAACTCCCCCTAGATTGTTGTTAGTTGGAGGCACACGTTGTTTTGGGCAAGCCATGGATTGATACTTGTTGGTGGTGGGGGAATATAAACTTTACCATTCTGCTTGGGGACCTCCTATAATGTGTGTAGCATGGGAGATATCGAGATCTCTCGGTTGTTATGTTGACAATGGAAGTATACCGCTCAAAATATTATTCATCTCTATTTCAAAATCGAGCTCTGGCACCTCTACAAATCCCTGCTTCCCTCTACAAAGGGCCTATCCATTTACTTTTATGTTGAGTCATCGCCCTCTTATTAAAAAGCACCAGTTGGAGAGCACCGCTGTCATTTGCATGTATTATTGTTAGTTTACATTGAGTATGACTTGACTGGATCTTTTTTACCATGAATTACAATTTCCAGTCAGCCCTTAATCGTTAAAGGTGCTCTGCATTTATGTTTTGCGGTCTCAGAAAGGGCTAGCGAGATACCGTCTTGTTATATCATATTATGATTGTTTTGAGAAAGTGTTGTCATCCGAGATTTATTATTATTGCTCGCTAGTGGATTATGCCATTGATATGAGTAAACATGAGACCTAAATGTTATTGTGAATATGGTTAGTTCATAATCTTTGCTTAAAACTTGAATACTGGCTTTACATATTTACAACAACAAGAGCAAACAGAGTTTGTAAAAGTTTTTCTTTATAAGTCTCAGTTTGTTAACTGAATTGCTTGAGGACAAGCAAAGTTTTAAGCTTGGGGAGTTGATACGTCTCGAACGTATCTACTTTTCCAAACACTTTTGCCCTTGTTTTGGACTCTAACTTGTATGATTTGAATGGAACTAACCCGGACTGACGTTGTTTTCAGCAGAATTGCCATGGTGTTATTTTTGTGCAGAAATAAAAGTTCTCGGAATGACCTGAAAATCAACGGATATTATTTTTAGAATGTATAAAAAAATTCTGGTGAAAGAATCAAGGCCAGGGGGCCCACACCCTGTCCATGAGGGTGGCGCGCACCTACCCCCTGGGCGCGCCCCTGCCTCGTGGGCCCCCTGGTGCTGCACCGACCTCAACTCCAACTCCATATATTCGTGTTCGGGGAGAAAAAAATTAGAGAGAAGGATTCATCGCATTTTACGATACAGAGCCGCTGTCAAGCCCTAAACTCTCTCAGGAGGGCTGATCTGGAGTCTGTTCGGGGCTCCAGAGAGGGGAATCTGTCGCCATCGTCATCACCAACCTTCCTCCACCACAAATTTCATGATGCTCACCACCGTGCGTGAGTAATTCCATCGTAGCTTGCTGGACGGTGATGGGTTGGATGAGATTTATCATGTAATCGAGTTAGTTTTGTTAGGGTTTGATCCCTAGTATCCATTATGTTCTGAGATTGATGTTGCTATGACTTTGCTATGCTTAATGCTTGTCACTAGGGCCCGAGTGCCATGATTTCAGATCTGAACCTATTATGTTTTCATGAATATATGTGAGTTATTGATCCTATCTTGCAAGTCTATAGTCACCTATTATGTGTTATGATCCGTTAACCCCGAAGTGACAATAATCGGGATACTTACTGGTGATGACCGTAGTTTGAGGAGTTCATGTATTCACTATGTGTTAATGCTTTGGTCTGGTACTCTATTAAAACGAGGCCTTAATATCCCTTAGTTTCCAATAGGACCCCACTGCCACGGGAGGGTAGGACAAAAGATGTCATGCAAGTTCTTTTCCATAAGCACGTATCACTATATTCGGAATACATGCCTACATTGCAGTGATGAACTGGAGCTAGTTCTGTGTCACCCTATGTTATAACTGTTGCATGATTGATCGCATCCAACACAATTAATCATCATTGATCCATTGCCTACGAGCTTTTCATATATTGTTCTTCGTTTATTTACTTTTCCGTTGCTACTGTTACAATCACTATAAAACCAAAACTGTTACCGTTACTTTTACCACTGTTACCACTACTATCATGTTACTTTGCTACTAAATATCTTGCTGCAGACTGATAACCCACAAGTATAGGGGATCGCAACAGTTTTCGAGGGTAGAGTATTCAACCCAAATTTGTTGATTCGACACAAGGGGAGCCAAAGAATATTCTCAAGTAGTAGCAGTTGAGTTGTCAATTCAACCACACCTGCAAACTTAATATCTGCAGCAAAGTATTTAGTAGCAAAGTAATATGATAGTAGTGATAATAGGAACAAAAGATAACGGTAGTAAAAGCAATGTTTTTGGTATTTTGTAGTGATGATAGCAATAGCAACGGAAAAGTAAATAAGCGAAGAAGAATATATGGAAAGCTCGTAGGCAATGGATCGGTGATGGAAATTTATGCTGGATGTGGTTCATCATGTAACAGTCATAACCTAGGGTGACACAGAACTAGCTCCAGTTCGTCAATGTAATGTAGGCATGTATTCTGAGTATAGTCATACGTGCTTATGGAAAAGAACTTGCATGACATCTTTTGTCCTACCCTCCCGTGGCAGCGGGGTCCTTACGGAAACTAAGGGATATTAAGGCCTCCTTTTAATAGAGTACCGGAACAAAGCACTAACACATAGTGAATACATGAACTCCTCAAACTACGGTCATCACAGGTAAGTATCCTGATTATTGTCACTTTGGGGTTAACGGATCATAACACATAATAGGTGACTATAGACTTGCAAGATAGGATCAAGAACACTCATATATTGATGAAAACATAATAGGTTTAGATCTGAAATCATGGCACTCGGGCCCTAGTGACAAGCATTAAGCATACCAAAGTCATAGCAACATCAATCTCATAACATACTGGATACTAGGGATCAAACCCTAACAAAACTAACTCAGTTACATGATAGATCTCATCCAACCCATCATCGTCTGGCAAGCCTACGTTGGAATTACTCACGCACGGCGGTGAGCATCATGAAATTGGTGATGGAGGATGGTTGATGATGATGATGGCGACGGATTCCCCTCTCCGGAGCCCCGAACGGACTCCAGATCAGCCCTCCCGAGAGGTTTTAGGGCTTGGCGGCGGCTCCGTATCGTAAAATGCGATGATTTCTTCTCTCTAATTTTTTCTCCCCGAAACACAATATATAGAGTTGGAGTTGGAGTCGTAGAGGCAACAGGGGGCCCACGAGGTAGGGGGGCGGACGGTGGGCCCCCTGGCCTTCATCTTTGGCAGGTATTTTTCTTATTTTCTGAAAAGTGGCTCCGTGAAGTTTCAGGTCATTCCGAGAATGTTTGCTCCTGCACATAAATAACACCATGGTAATCCTGCTGAAAACAGCGTTAGTCCGGGTTAGTTCCATTCAAATCATGCAAGTTAGAGTCCAAAACAAGGGTGAAAGTGTTTGGAAAAGTAGATACGTTGGAGACGTATCAACTCCCCCAAGCTTAAACCTTTGCTTGTCCTCAAGCAATTCAGTTGATAAACTGAAAGTGATAAAGAAAAACTTATACAAACTCTGTTTGCTCTTGTTGTTGTAAATATGTAAAGCCAGCATTCAAGTTTTCAGCAAACATTATAACTAACCACATTTGCAATAACGCATATATCTCAAATTTACTCATATCAATAGCATAATCAACTAGCAAGCCATAATAATAAATCTCGGATGACAACACTTTTTCAAAACAATCATAATATGATATAACAAGATGGTATCTCGCTAGCCCTTTCTGAGACCACAAAACATAAATGTAGAGCACCTTTAAAGACCAAGGACTGACTAGACATTGTAATTCATGGTAAAAGAGATCTAGTCAAGTCATACTCAATGTAAATTAACAGTAATGAATGCAAATGACAGCGGTGCTCTCCAACTAGTCTCTCCCTAATAATAAAGCACGGATTGAGTCTCCGGGTTCACCGTCACAATACGCTTCTTCCCGTGATTTTACGCTTTCAGCTTGAATTTAAAACACATTCGAGGTGGTACTAAATTTTTTCTTTTATATTATAATTGATCACAACGATCGGACGCCAGTTTTTTTCGAGACAACGGACGCCAGTTTTAACGGGAGTACATGCAGCCGGGCCAGCCCAATTCATCGAGCATAGCATTTTCTGTAAGGAATCGAGCACAGCGGTCAGACGCACAAAAGGGCCGGCCCAATTCGCAGGCTTCGAACGAAATACGAAAAATATAATTGGTACTATAGGAATCGAACTATAGATCTCACGTTGGATGTTACTGAAGCTAACCAGCCGAGCTACCAACCAAGCACGACTAAGATGGAGCACTAAATCTAAAGTCTAATAACTACTTGCCAACCAATTCGGAACACGACGACCAACCGAGCAACCTCATGCTCATGTACTGATGAGAGGATTCACATTTCTATTAAATAGTACCATCTCGCTCCTTAACATATTATTTCATAGGCAAGACCATCGTTGGGTTTAAAAACTACAGGCATATATGGCGGCTATACGGCCGCTCCTGTCCTGCTCAACTGTGCCCCGTAGCCGTGTTGCATGTGCATGCCGGATGATTAAAACTGATTCTTGAGATATGCATACTGGATGATTACAAAGGGATGGTGGTTCTATTTGTTTTTTTATCACGAGATAATGGTTAGCTCTAATTAAAGACATGATTATGCCTTGAATGGTTAGGTATTTCCACACACAACTATGATAAGATATACTATATATTTTAGGAGTACCATTCAATGAATGAATAAAGTAGCACATTACTTCCGGCTTGAAAAATACGGACGCAGCTAAGTGGTCAGCCCACCTAATAATACTCGACTTATGGAGTATACATAAGCACTGATAATATATGCGAAACCTCGGCTGGGCCTGCATCCATGCTCAATTGTATCCGTCGTAGGCTGCATATACAATTGAATATATAGTGATACACTGAATAATCTCACCTTGCTCTCGTGAATCAAATCTCACCAATTCAAATATGTCTACGTTATCCCTAGCATCAACCGGCCTCCTCAAGAATGAACAAAAGCACATGAGAAAAGCACAGGCAAAGGCGGGACAAGATCGGCGGGAGGCAAGGGTACGGAGGTGGGTCAGTGGAGGGAAAAACATGTCTGCTATAGGAGGCGAGGACGGCGCTCGGGACGGCCGACCAGGCGGGAGGTGCAGGCGGGGAATTGCTCGTCAGCCGACACCGCACCTATAGATGGCGGGGATGGGTACACTCCACGGCGGCGGTGCTTGGGGTTCCGACGAACGGAGGCGAAAGTCGACAGGAGAAGCTCTGCGGCGACACCCTGAAGGCCATCAGCCATGGCGGGAGCTCTCGGAGCCCGCTCAGAGGCCGCCATGGTCGCCACCATGGGACGCGCGGGCGGCCACTGGCGTTGTGGAGCAGGGGAGCTGGGGATCCGGCGCGCGAGTATGTAGCCCGCCATGGCCATTGGTGCTGGGTGGTGGAGCACGGGAGCGGGGTATCCTGGCTGGCAGCGTGGGCAGGAAGACAAGCGGCCGGAGCAGGGGAGCGGTGCGGGGGGGTAACGGGGTAACGGTGGCGATGATGGGGCAGGCGGAAGCGGCGGCACGTCTGGTATCGAGGTGGGATGGGGGTGGGGGTTGGGAACTTGGGATGGATAACTGACGATAAAACCGAAGAGATAAGGCGACGGGGTGAGCTCAGGGAAGAACTGACGAGTCCATACCACGCCTGGAGGATCGGCTGATTTTTTTTCTAACTACGTGCAGGCAATTTGGATGGACCGGTAAATATCTTCCACTTTTTTTTAGGAGTGCACACATGTGTTTGTTCTCCAAAACTATGCACACATTGCGGGATTTAGTGATATTATTATTGAAAGGAGTATGAACAGGTTAAAGCACACACGAGCCAACACACATATGCTTGCATGTCCTATAAAGTAAATATAAAATAAATTGTCTCCGGCCGCTATTGTTCTCATTTCATACGAGTGCGTAATAAATTATTGGCGTCAAAACACAGACATTTACGTGTCATGGCAATCGAATCTTTAGTTGATCTCAATTGCGATGAAAAACCATGCATGTACGCAACAGAATATGATTGGCGCCCCTAAGAATTCTATTGTTAATTGATTCATCATTTTTATCATCATTAAACTTATCCTCTACATGTCTAGCCTAATTAATGATAAATTAACGTTTGCTCGCAGTAAAACACACCACTTTTTTCTCCCATTGCAACGCACGGGCATGTTTTCTAGTACTTTTTAATAAGAGGATGATGACTCAGCATAAAAGTAAATTGATAGGCCATTCGCAGAGGGAAGCAGGGATTTGTAGAGGTGTGCCAGAGCTCGATTTTGAAATAGAGGTGAATAATATTTTGAGCGGTATACTTTCATTGTCAACATAACAACCAAGAGATGGCGATATCTTCCATGCTACACACATTATAGGCGGTTCCCAAACAGAATGGTAAAGTTTATACCCCCCTTCCACCAACAAGCATCAATCCATGGCTTTCTCGAAACAACGAGTGCCTCCAACTAACAGGAGTCCCAGGGGGAGTTTTGTTTGCAATTATTTTGATTTAGTTTGCATAAAGCATGGGATTGGGCATCCCGGTGACCAGCCATTTATCTCGTGAGTGAGGATCGGAGTCCACTCCTCTTGAGAATAACCCGCCTAACATGGAAGATACAGACAACCCTAGTTGATACATGAGCTATTCGAGCATACAAAACAAGATATTTATTTGAAGGTTTAGAGTTTGGCACATACAAGTTTACTTGGAAGGGCAGGTAAACACCGCATATAGGTAGGTATAGTGGACTCATGTGGAATAACTTTGGGGTTTAAGGGATTGGATGCACAAGCAGTATTCCCTCTTAGTACAGGTGAAGTCTAGCAAAAGACTGGGAAGCGACCAGCTAGAGAGCGACAACAGTCATGAACATGCATTAAAATTAATCAACACCGAATGCAAGCATGAGTAGGATATAATCCACCATGAACATAAATATCGTGAAGGCTATGTTGATTTTGTTTCAACTACATGTGTGAACATGTGCCAAGTCAAGTCACTTAAATCATTCAGAGGAGGATACCACCCTATCATACCACATCATAACTATCTCAATAGCATGTTGGCATGCAAGGTAAACCATTATAACTCATAGCTAATCAAGCATGGCATAAGAAACTATGATCTCGAGTTGTCATTGCAAACATGTTTATTCATAATAGGCTGAATCAGGAACGATGAACTAATCATATTTACAAAAACAAAGGAGGTCGAGTTCATACCAGCTTTTCTCATCTCAGCCAGTCCATCATATATCATCATAATTGCCTTTCACTTGCACGACGGAATAGTGTGAATAATAATAATAGTGCACGTGCATTGGACTAAGCTGGAATATGCAAGCATTCAATAAACAGGAGAAGACAAGGCAATATGGGCTCTTTTGTCAGATAAACAATAATGCATATAAGAGCCACTTCAACAATTTAATTATGGTCTTCTCCTATCGACCCCCAAAGAAAAGAAAAGAAATAAAACTATTTACACGGGAAAGCTCCCAACAAGCAAAACAAGAACGGGAAATATTTTTGGATTTTCTTTTTAATTACTACTACAAGCATGGAAATTAAACTAACTAAAAGCTACAACTAATTTTTTTTGGTTTTTTCTTAAGGTTTATTAAACACACAAGAAGAAAGCATAAAAAGGAAATTAAACTAGCATGGATGATACAATGAAAAAGTGTGAGCACCGACATCTAGCAATGAGGGTGTGGACATAAATGTAATGTCGGTGGGAAATACGTACTCCCCCAAGCTTAGGTTTTGGCCTAAGTTGGTCTATGGCCACGGCTGGGCTGGCGGATATCCATAATAGTAGCTGGGGTCGTACTGCGATGCCGCGGCTATCGCCTGCTGAGCTGCAGCGTGGCGACGAGCGGCCTCCTCTCTCCTCTCGTACTCATCTGCCTCCTCTCTGGTAATAGTATATCCTCCTCTTGCCTGATAATCAAAGAAGGCAGGAGCAGGGAGAGTAATATGGAAAGCACGACGTCTGGCAAAGATTAATCGGTACTGGAGAGGTGATTCATTCCTCTCGACAAACTGGTGGTGAACCATAGCATTAAAATCTAGATAAGCAGGCGGTAATTCAATATCATCTTCGCGTATGGCTATACCAAGAAAATTAGCGATGTGGGTTGCATAAATTCCACCAAAGAAATCTCCATTAAATCTATTAAGATGCAACCTACGTGCAACGATGGCTCCCAAATTATAAGATTGGTCTCCTAACACAGCACTCCTAAGAATACTGAGGTCAGGGACACACATATGACATGCCTCATCTTTACCATTAATGCATCTACCTATGAAGAGAGCAAAATAATGTATAGTAGGAAAGTGAATGCTCCCTATGGTAGCTTGTGTAATATCTCTAGATTCTCCTATAGTTATGCTAGCAAGAAAACCTCTAAATTCAAATTTGCGAGGATCCCTTATACTACCCCATTGTGGAAGTTTGCATGCAGTGGTAAAATCCTCTAAGTCCATAGTGTAAGATTTATCATAAAGATCAAACAGGACAGTTGGAGAATTACGTGAAGTTGAAAATTCAAACCTCCTCACAAAGGTACTGGTGAGGTTGTGGTACTGGCTGCACTTCTCTTCCTCGAAGCTCATGAGATCAGCGTTACGCAAATATGCGTTGAATTCTTCCTTAATTCCCGCTCGATCCATAAAGTTCTCAGAAGGCCATTCACAAGGACGCATTGGAGCGTCTCTTGGTGGCTCGTCATCAGCATCACGCATTGCAAGCCTGGGTCCTTGCTGCCTTGAAGAACCACCTTGGAACATTTTCCTAAGCATTTTTCTTCCTCTGAAAAATTCTGAAAATTTTTAGTAACTTCAAAATAAAAGTAAACCAAACTCAATAATATTGATAGCAACTACTCCTACAAGTGCCTAGGGCCTATATCATGCATCAAAACTACTTTTGACCATATAAATTTGACATGCAAGCTCAAGAACAAGGTCACCTAAGCAGCAAAAATTTGCAATGAATAAAGCACTAGAACAAAAACTAATTGGACCAATGGAGGAGTCACATACCAAGGAACAATCTCCCCAAGCAGTTTTGTGAGAGGTGCTTTGAGCAAGGATATCAAAAATGGTAGCAAAGTGAGCTAGAACTCGTGCTTGAGCTGGATATTCGTGTTTGTGGGAGGAAGATGAAGTGTGTGGGTGCAGGAATAAGTGGAGGAGGGCCACCGTGGGCCCACGAGGCAGGGGGCGCGCCCGGGGGGTAGGGCGCGCCCTCCACCCTCGTGGGCAGGTGGTTGACCCCCCTGCTGTGTTCTCAGTGCCAAATATTCTCAAATATTCTGGAAAAAATCATATTTAAATTTCAGGGCATTTGGAGAACTTTTATTTTCGAGGTATTTTTATATTGCACGGATAATCAGATAACAGACAGAAAAATATTTATTTTTATTTTATTTAATATAAATAACAGAAAGTAAAAGTGGGGTACAGACGGTTGTGCCTTCTAGTTTCATCCATCTCATGATCATCAAAAGGAATCCTCTAACAAAGTTGATCAAGTCTTGTTAACGAACTCATTTCGAATAACATGGAACCGGAGAAATTTCGAATAACACTATGTTACCTAATTTCAGTAGGTGTCAACTTGCTCAAATCAAGTCTACGATATAAAGAGAGTGGCATAACACTAACATCGGTTCCAATATCACATAAAGCAGTTTTAACATAATTTCTTTTAATAGAGCATGGTATAGTGGGTACACCGGGATCTCCAAGTTTCTTTGGTATTCTACCCTTAAAAGTATAATTAGCAAGCATGGTGGAAAATTCAGCTTCCGGTATCTTTCTTTTATTTGTAATAATATATTTCATGTACTTAGCATAAGGATTGGTTTTGAGCATATCAGTTAATCGCATACGCAAAAAGATAGGTGTAATCATTTCAGCAAAGCGCTCAAAATCCTCATCATCCTTTTTCTTGGATGGTTTGGGAGGAAAAGGCATGGGTTTCTGAACCCATGGTTCTCTTTCTTTACCATGTTTCCTAGCAAAAAAGTCTTTCTTATCATAACGTTGATTCTTTGATTGTGGGTTATCAAGATCAACAACAGGTTCAATTTCTATATCGTTATCATTACTAGGTTGAGCATCATCATGAACATTATCATTAACATTACCACTAGTTTCAGGTTCATTACCAGATTGTGTTTCAGCATCAGAAATAGAAATATCATTTGGATTCTCCGGTGTTTCAACAATAGGATCACTAGAAGCATGCAAAGTCCTATCATTTTTCTTTTTCTTCTTTTTAGAAGAACTAGGTACATCTATATTATTTCTCTCAGAATCTTGCTCAATTCTCTTAGGATGGCCTTCAGGATACAAAGGTTCCTGAGTCATTTTACCAGTTCTAGTAGCCACTCTAACAACATTATCATTATTTTTACTATTCAATTCATTGAGCAAATCATTTTGAGCTTTAAATACTTGTTCTACTTGAGTGGTAACCATAGAAGCATGTTTACTAATAAGTTTAAGTTCACCTTTGACATTAGCCATATAATCACCCAAGTGTTCAAGCATATTTGAATTGTATTTCAATTGTCTAACAAAATAAGCATTAAAGTCTTCTTGCTTAGCCATAAATTTATCAAACTCATCTAAGCATGGGCTAGCAAATTTAGTAAATGGGATTTCAGCTTTATCATATCTGTAGAGAGAATTTACCTTTACTACCTGTGTTGGGTTATCAAGACCATGAGTTTCTTCAATAGGTAATGGATTAAGATTATATGTTTATTCAATAGGCGGTAAATTAAGACCATGTATTTCTTCAATAGGAGGTAAATTCTTAACATCTTCAGCTTTAATACCTTTTTCTTTCATAGATTTCTTTACCTCTTGCATATCTTCAGGACTGAGAAATAGAATACCCCTCTTCTCTCGGAGTTGGTTTAGGAATAGGCTCAAGAATTGGCTCCGGAGGTGTCCAGTTATTTTCATTTGTCAACATATTGTTCAATAGAATTTCAGCTTCATTCGGTGTTCTTTCCCTGAAAACAGAACCAACACAACTATCCAGGTAATCTCTGGAAGCATCAGTTAGTCCATTATAAAAGATATCAAGTATTTCATTTTTCTTAAGAGGATGATCAAGCAAAGCATTAAGTAATTGGAGAAGCCTCCCCCAAGCTTGTGGGAGACTCTTCTTCAATTTGCACAAAATTATATATATCCCTTAAAGCAGCTTGTTTCTTATGAGCAGGGAAATATTTAGCAGAGAAATAATAAATCATATCCTGGGGACTACGCACACAACCAGGATCAAGAGAATTAAACCATATCTTAGCATCACCTTTTAATGAGAACGGAAATATTTTAAGGATATAAAAGTAATGAGTTCTCTCATCTTTACTGAACAGGGTGGCTATATCATTCAATTTAGTAAGATGTGCCACAACAGTTTCAGATTCATAACCATGAAAAGGATCAGATTCAACCAAGGTAATTATATCAGAATCAACAGAGAATTCATAATCCTTATCAGTAACACAGATAGGTGAAGTAGCAAAAGCAGGGTCAGGTTTCATTCTAGCACTTAGAGATTGCTTACTCCATTTAGCTAATAACCTTTTTAGTTCATTTCTATTTTCGCAAGCTAAGATAGCGAAAGAAGCTTCTTGATCAAAAACATAACCCTTAGGAATAACAAGTGATTCTTCATCATCACTTTCATCAGTATCATCAGATTCAATATTTTCAATCTCTCTAGCCCTAGCAATTTGTTCATCAAGGAAATCACTAAGTGGCACAGTAGTATCAGGCATAGAGGTAGTTTCATTATAAGTATCATGCATAGCAGAAGTGGCATCATCAATAACACGCGACATATCAGAACGAATAGCATAAGCAGGTGTAGGTGTCGCAAGCTTACTCATAACAGAAGGTGAATCAAGTGCAGAGCTAGATGGCAGTTACTTACCTCCCCTCATAGTTGAGGGATAGATATTGGTTTTTGGATCTCTCAAGTTCTTCATAATGATAAGCAGATATATATATATCCAAAGTGACTTAAAGAATAGAACTATGCTCCCCGGCAACGGTGCCAGAAAATAGTCTTGATAACCCACAAGTATACGGGGTCGCAACAGTTTTTGAGGGTAGAGTATTCAACCCAAATTTGTTGATTCGACACAAGGGGAGCCAAAGAATATTCTCAAGTATTAGCAGCTAAGTTGTCAATTCAACCACACCTGGAAACTAAATATCTGCAGCAAAGTATTTAGTAGCAAAGTAATATGATAGTAGTGATAACGGAACAAAAGGTAACGGTAGTAAAAGCAATGTTTTTGGTATTTTGTAGTGATGATAGCAATAGCAACGGAAAAGTAAATAAGCGAAGAACAATATATGGAAAGCTCGTAGGCAATGGATCGGTGATGGAAAATTATGCCGGATGCGGTTCATCATGTAACAGTCATAACCTAGGGTGACACAAAACTAGCTCCAGTTCGTCAATGTAATGTAGGCATGTATTCCGAGTATAGTCATACGTGCTTATGGAAAAGAACTTGCATGACATCTTTTGTCTTACCCTCCCGTGGCAGCGGGGTCCTTACGGAAACTAAGGGATATTAAGGCCTCCTTTTAATAGAGTACCGGAACAAAGCACTAACACATAGTGAATACATGAACTCCTCAAACTACGGTCATCACAGGTAAGTATCCTGATTATTGTCACTTCGGGGTTAACGGATCATAACACATAATAGGTGACTATAGACTTGCAAGATAGGATCAAGAACACTCATATATTAATGAAAACATAATAGGTTCAGATCTGAAATCATGGCACTCAGGCCCTAGTGACAAGCATTAAGCATACCAAAGTCATAGCAACATCAATCTCAGAACATAGTGGATACTAGGGATCAAATCCTAACAAAACTAACTCGATTACATGATAGATCTCATCCAACCCATCACCGTCCAGCAAGCCTATGATGGAATTACTCACGCACGGCAGTGAGCATCGTGAAATTGGTGATGGAGGATGGTTGATGATGACGATGGCGATGGATTCCCCTCTCCGGAGCCCTGGACGGAGTCCCGATCAGCCCTCCCGAGAGGTTTTAGGGCTTGGTGGTGGCTCCGTATCGTAAAACGCGATGATTTCTTCTCTCTAATTTTTTTCTCCCCGAAACACAATATATAGAGTTGGAGTTGGAGTCGGAGAGGCAACAGGGGGCCCACGAGGTAGGGGGGCGCGCCCCCACCCTCGTGGAGAGACGGTGGGCCCCCTGGCCTTCATCTTTGGCAGGTATTTTTCTTATTTTCTGAAAAGTGGCTCCGTGAAGTTTCAGGTCATTCTGAGAACGTTTGCTCCTGCACATAAATAACACCATGGTAATTCTGCTGAAAACAACGTTAGTCCGGGTTAGTTCCATTCAAATCATGCAAGTTAGAGTCCAAAACAAGGGCAAAAGTGTTTGGAACAGTAGATACGTTGGAGACGTATCACAGATATTAAGTTATCCAGGTGTGGTTGAATTGACAACTTAGTTGCTAATACTTGAGAATATTCTTTGGCTCCCCTTGTGTCGAATCAATAAATTTGGGTTGAATACTCTACCCTTGAAATGTTGCGATCCCCTATACTTGTTGGTTATCAGTGGGCAGGGGCACCCCAAAGGCACACCAAGATTTCTCTTAGCCATGTGCGGTGCCCCCCTCCACCGTTTACTCCTCCGGTCATAGTGTCGTAGTGCGTAGGCGAAGCCCTGCGTGGATCACATCACCATCACTGTCACCACGCCATCGTGTTGTCGGAACTCTCCCTCGACCCTCTACTCGATCAAGAGCTCAAGGGACGTCATCGAGCTGAATGTGTGCTGAACATGGAGGTGTCGTACGTTCGGTACTTGGATCGGTAGGATCGTGAAGACGTTCGACTACATCAACCGTGTTAACCTAACGCTTCCGCTTTCGGTCTACGAGGGTACGTGGACACACTCTCCCCCTATCGTTGCTATGCATCTCCTAGATAGATCTTGCATGATCGTAGGATTTTTTTTGAAATTGCATGCTATGTTTCCCAATAGTGGCATCCGAGCCAGGTCTATGCGTAGATGATATGCACGAGTAGAACACAAAGAGTTGTGGGCGATAATAGTCATACTGCATACCACCAACGTCTTACTTTGATTCGGCGGTATTGTTGGATGAAGCGGCCCGGACCAACATTACATGACCGTGTTCATGAGACTGGTTCTACCGACGTGCTTCGCACACAGGTGGCTGGCAGGTGTCTGTTTCTCAAACTTTAGTTGAATCGAGTTTGACTACGGCCGGTCCTTGTTGAAGGTTAAAACATCACACTTGACGAAAAATCATTGTGGTTTTGATGCGTAGGTAAGAACGATTCTTGCTAGAAGCCCGTAGCAGCCATGTAAAACTTGCAACAACAAAGTAGAGGACGTCTAACTTGCTTTTGCAGGGCATGTTGTGATATGATATGGTCAAGACGTGATGATATATAAATTGTTGTATGAGATGATCATGTTTTGTAAAAGTTATCGGCAACTGGCAGGAGCCTTATGGTTGTCGCTTTATTATATGAAATGCAATCGCCATGTAATTGCTTTACTTTATCACTAAGTGGTAGCGATATTCGTAGAAGCAATAGTTGGCGAGACGACAACGATCCTACGATGGAGATCAAGGTGTCAGGCCGGTGACGATGGAGATCATGACGGTGCTTTGGAGATGGAGATCAGAGGCACAAGATGATGATGGCCATATCATGTCACATATTTTGATTGCATGTGATGTTTATCCTTTATGCATCTTATTTTTCTTAGTATGGCGGTAGCGTTATAAGATGATCCCTCACTAAATTCTCCCTGAGTATGCACCATTACTACAGTTCGTCGTGCCGAGACACCACATGATGATCGGGTGTGATAAGCTCTACGTTCACATACAACAGGTGCAAGCCAGTTTTGCACATGCAGAATACTCGGGTTAAACTTGACGAGCCTAGCATATGCAGATATGGCCTCGGAACACTGAGACCGAAAGGTCGAACGTGAATCATATAGTAGATATGATCAACATAGTGATGTTCACCATTGAAAACTACTCCATCTCACGTGATGATCGGACATGGTTTAGTTGATATGGATCACATGATCATTTAGATGACTAGAGGGATGTCTATCTAAGTGGGAGTTCTTTAGTAATATGATTAATTGAACTTTAATTTATCATGGACTTAGTACATGATGGTTTTTGCATATCTATGTTGTTGTAGATCAATGGCCCATGCTACCGCTTCCTTGATTTTAATGTGTTCCTAGAGAAAGCTAAGTTGAAATATGATGGTAGCAACTACACGGACTGGGTCCGTAACTTGAGGATTATCCTCATTGCTGCACAGAAGAATTATGCCCTGGAAGCACCGCTAGGTGCAAGACCCGCTGCGGGAGCAACTCCGGACGTTATGAACGTCTGGCAGAGCAAAGCTGATGACTACTCGATAGTTCAGTGTGCCATGCTTTACGTCTTAGAATCGGGACTTCAAAGATGTCTTGAACATCATGGAGCATATGAGATGTTCCAGGAGTTGAAGTTAATATTTCAAGCAAATGCCCGAGTTGAGAGATATGAAGTCTCCAACAAGTTCTATAGCTGCAAGATGGAGGAGAATAGTTCTGTCAGTGAACACATAGATGGAGGAGAATAGTTCTGTCAGTGAACACATACTCAGAAGTCTGGGTACCATAACCACTTGACTCCGCTGGGAGTTAATCTTCCTGATGATAGTGTCATTGACAGAGTTCTTCAATCACTGCCACCAAGCTATCAAGGCTTCGTGATGAACTATAATATGAAAGGGATGGAAAAGAGGGCAAAGTGGAGAAGGGGAACTTCAAGAAGAGCAGCAAGTAAGTTACTACTCAAGGGAAGAAGCCCAAGTCTGGATCGAAGCCTGAAACCAAGTGCTTCTACTTCAAAGGGACTGATCACTGGAAGCGGAACCTCCCAAAGTATTTGGCGGATAAGAAGGATGGCAAAGTGAAAGGTATATTTGACATACATGTTATTGATGTGTACCTTACTAATGCTCGTAGTAGCGCCTGGGTATTTGATACTGATTCTGTTGCTCATATTTGCAACTTGAAACAGGGGCTACGGATTAAACGAAGATTGGCTAAGGACGAGGTGACGGTGTGTTGGGGAACGTAGCATGCAATTTCAAAAAAATTCCTACGATCACGCAAGATCTATCTAGGAGATGCATAGCAACGAGAGGGTGAGAGTGTGTCCACATACCCTCGTAGACCGAAAGCGGAAGCGTTATGTTAACGCGGTTGATGTAGTCGAACGTCTTCGCGATCCAACTGATCCAAGTACCAAACATACGGCACCTCCGTGTTCAGTACACATTCGGCATGATGACATCCCTCGAGCTCTTGATCCAGTATAGGGTCGACGGAAAGTTTTGTTAGCACGACGGCATAGTGACGGTGTCGATGATGTGATCCGTGCAGGGCTTCGCCTAAGCACTACGATAATATGACCGAGGTGGTAAACCATGGAGGGAGGCACCGCACATGGCTGAGGAATAGTTGATGTGCTTTTGGGGTGCCCCCTGCCCCTGTATATAGAGGAGGAGGGGAGGAGGCGGCCGACCTAGGGGGCGCGCCAAAGGGGGGAGTCAACTAGGATTCCCAATCCTAGTTGGACTTCCTTTCCTTTTTCGGAGGGGGGAAAGAGGGAAGGGAGAGGAAGAGGAGAAGGAAAGGGGGCTCCCTCCCTAGTCCAATTCAGACTCCCTATGTGAGGGGGCGCGGCTACCCCTTGTGGGATGCCTCCCCTCTCCCCTATGGCCCATGTAGGCCCAATATTCCCCTGGGGGGTTACGGTAACCCCTCGATACTCCGGAAAAATCCCCGGATCACTCGGAACCATTCTGATGTTCGAATACAACCTTCCAATATATGAATCTTTACCTCTCGACCATTCTAAGACTCCTCGTCATGTCTGTGATCTCATCCGGGATTCCGAACAAACTTCAGTCACCAAAACACATAACTCATAATACAAATCGTCATCGAACGTTAAGCGTGCGGACCATATGGATTCGAGAACTATGTAGACATGACCGAGACATATCTCTGGTCAATAACCAATAGCGGAACCTGGATGCTCATATTGGCTCCTACATATTCTACGAAGATCTTTATCGGTCAAACCGCATAACAACATACGTTATTCCCTTTGTCGTCGGTATGTTACTTACCTGAGATTCGATCGTTGGTATCATCATACCTAGTTCAATCCCGTTACCGGCAAGTCTCTTTACTCATTCCATAATGTGTCACCCCGCAACTAACTCATTAATTAGTTACATTGCTTGCAAGGCTTATAGTGATGTGCATTACCGAGAGGGCCCAGAGATACTGATGACCCACAAGTATAGGGGATCTATCATAGTCCTTTCGATAAGTAAGAGTGTCGAACCCAATGAGGAGCAGAAGGAAATGATAAGCGTTTTTCAGCAAGGTACTCTCTGCAAGCACTGAACTTATCGGTAACAGATAGTTTTGTGATAAGATAATTTGTAACGAATAGCAAGTAATAAAAGTAAATAAGGTGCATCAAGATGGCTCAATCCTTTTTGTAGCAAAGGACAAGCCTGGACAAACTCTTATATGAAGGAAAGCACTCCCGAGGACACATGGGAATTATCGTCAAGCTAGTTTTCATCACGATCATGTGATTCGCGTTCGGTAGTTTGATAATTTGATATGTGGGTGGACTGGTGCTTGGGTACTGTCCTTACTTGGACAAGCATCCCACTTATGATTAACCCCCATTGCAAGTATCCGCAACTACAACAGAAGTATTAAGGTAAACCTAACCATAGCATGAAACATATGGATCCAAATCAGCCCCTTACGAAGCAACGGATAAACTAGGGTTTAAGCTTCTGTCACTCTAGCAACCCACCATCTAATTATTACTTCCCAATGCCTCCCTCTAGGCCCAAACAATGGTGAAGTGTCATGTAGTCGACGTTCACATGACACCACTAGAGGGATGACAACATACATCTCATCAAAAAATCGAACAAATACCAAATTCACATGACTACTTATAGCAAGACTTCTCCCATATCCTCAGGAACAAACGTAACTACTCACAAAGCATATTCATGTCATAATCAGAGGGGTATTAATATGCATAATGGATCTGAACATATGATCTTCCACCAAATAAACCAAGTATCATCAACTACAAGGAGTAATCAACACTACTAGCAACCCACACGTACCAATCTGAGGTTTGGATACAAAGATTGGATACAAGAGATGAACTTGGGTTTGAGATGAGATGTTGTTGGTGAAGATGTTGATGGAGATTCACCCCTTCCCGATGAGAGGAACATTGGTGATGACGATGGCGATGATTTCCCCCTCCCGAAGGGAAGTTTCCCCGGCAGAACAGCTCTGCCAGAGCCCTAGATTGGTTCCGCCAAGGTTCCGCCTCATGGCGGCGGAGTTTCTTCCCCAAAGCTTGCTTATGATTTTTTTTCTCAGACGAAAGACCTCATATAGCAGAAGATGGGCATCCCACCGGGGAGCCCACAAGGCAGGGGGCGCGCCCAGGGGGGTAGGGCGCGCCCCCACCCTCGTGGCCGGGGTGTGGGCCCCCTCTGGAACTTCTTTCACCCAATATTTTTTATATATTCTAGAAATAACTTCCATGAAGTTTCAGGACTTTTGGAGCTATGCAGAATAGGTCTCTAATATTTGCTCCTTTTCCAGCCTAGAATCCCAGTTGCCAGCATTCTCCCTCTTCATGTAAACCTTGTAAAATAAGAGAGAATAGGCATAAGTATTGTGACGTAATGTGTACTAACAGCCCATAATGCAATAAATATCGATATAAAAGCATGATGCAAAATGGACGTATCAACTCCCCCAAGCTTAGACCTCGCTTGTCCTCAAGCGAAAGCCGATATCGAAAAATATGTCCACATGTTTAGAGATAGAGGTGTCGATAAAATAAAATACAGACATGAGGGCATCATGATCATTCTTAGAACAGCAACATATATATATATATTGTCATATGATCTCTTATGATAAAGTAACAATTCAATCACAATTTCAAGTATGAATCATAAACTTCATTGAAAACTAACAAACTCTAATCTCAGTCATTGAGGCAATTGCAATTTATCATAACATAGGAAAGAGTCAATATAAGAGATTTTCAGGAAGTCCACATACTAAACCATCATTTAGTCTTTCACAATTGCTAACACTCACGCAATACTTATGGGTATGGAGTTTTAATCGGACACAGAGAAAGATAGGGGCTTATAGTTTTGCCTCCCAACTCTTTACCTGAATGGTAACGTCAACAATAATAGTTCATGCAAACCCACATCTAATTAGCCATATATATTAGGATCTTTCCAACACATTGTGCTTGCCAAAGGATAAAATGTAAAAAGGAAAGGTGAAGATCACCATGACTCTTATATAAGGTAGAAGATAAAAGTAAAAGATAGGCCCTTCGCAGAGGGAAGCAGAGGTTGTCATGCGCTTTTATGGTTGGATGCACAAAATCTTAATGCAAAAGAACGTCACTTTATATTGCCACTTGTGATATGGACCTTTATTACGCAGTCCGTCGCTTTTATTTCTTCCATATCACAAGATCGTATAAAGCTTATTTTCTCCACATTAATAAATCATACATATTTAGAAGGCAATTTTTATTGCATGCACCAATGACAACTTACTTGAAGGATCTTACTCAATCCATAGGTAGGTATGGTGGACTCTCATGGAAAAACCGTGTTTAAGGATATTTGGAAGCACAAGTAGTATTTATACTTGGTGCAAAGAACTTGGCTAGCATGAGAGGGAAAGGCAAGCTCAACATGTTGGATGATCCATGACAATATAATTTATCTCAGATGTAAGAAAACATAACCCATTACGTTGTCTTCCTTGTCCAACGTTAACTCTTTAGCATATCATACTTTAATGAGTGCTCACAATCATAAAAGATGTCCAAGATAGTACATTTATATGTGAAGACCTCTCTTTCTTTATTACTTCCTATTAATTGCAACGATGACCAAAACTATGTTTGTCAACTCTCAACAACTTTTATTCATCATACTCTTTATATGTGAGCTCATTACTCTCCATAAGATCCATATGATCTCTTTATTTCTTTTTATTTCTTCTCTTTTATTTTATTCCCTCAAGATCATAGAAAGGTAATCAAGCCCTTGACTCAACACTAATCTTTATTATATATAGCTCACGGACTCGATTACATAGAAGGATCATAAAGCAAAACTCACAACTAGATCATACTAAAACTTTATTCTACTAGATCAAGATATTATCAAAAAGATCGAACCAAAAAAATCGGTAAAGATAAAAGTTGTGATGGTGATATGATACCGGGGCGCTCCCCCAAGCTTGGCAGTTACCAAGGGGAGTGCCCATCCCCATGTGATTATGTCTCCTTCCTCTGAGGTGGTGATGAAGGAGTTGTTGATGATGTAGGCTTGTCGTCCATCTTCCAAGGCATAAGCTCACCATAATAGAAGGATGATCGAGTCTCCGGAATCCTCAAATCTGCAGCCAAACTCATCCTCTTGAATCTATATTCATACTCATAGTTTTGGTTTTGCAGGTCATAGATCTGGGCTTGGACGCGCTCGATTTTCCCGTGAAGCTTGAAGATGGCCTCCCCAATGTCCTTGGTGTCTAGCTTGTGGTTGTTGGTGAACTCCGTGATCATTATGTGATTGGAGTCGAGTCCACTCTCCACCATCTCCTGACACTTGAAAACTTGTTGCTCCATTGCCTCGAGCCTTGTCTCCACGCTTCCGGTCCTCCTCGGTCCCTCCACATCGCGGATGTGCAACAACCCCTCACGCATCTCAATGGTTTGAGGGTGTTGCATCACTTCCGTGAGGTAGGGGTTGATGACCTTCTCGAAGAACTTGTCCTTGGGGGCACTTGAAGACACCATGGCGATCTAGATCTGTCAGAAAAATAGCTCGAAACAAAGACAGGAGATATTTGCATGATACGGTGGTCAAAACCTTCGGGAGATTATATAATGAATTTTTACCGACCAAAAGGAGTATCGTACAAGAAAACAGAGTCCGGGGGGCACACGAGGTGCCCACGAGGCAGGGGGCGCGCCCAGGGGGGTAGGGCGCGCCCTCCACCCTTGTGGAAGCCTCGTGTCCTTTCCGGTCTGCTTCTTATTTTCCTATTTTCTTAAATATTCCAAAACAGAGAAAAATTGCCACTATAACTGTTTTGGAGTCGGTTTACTTACCGTACCATGTACCTATTCCTTTTCGGAGTCTGAAACGTTCCGGAAAGTGTCCCTTATGTATTCCTCCGGGGTTACGGTTTCAATAATATTAGTTTCAACATTTATAGGATTACCTGACATATAATGTTTGATTCTTTGACCGTTCACCACCTTCGGATTTGTGCCTTCCAAGTTGTTGATTTTTATGGCACCGGAATGATAGACCTCCTTGATAACGTAAGGACCTTCCCATTTAGAGAGAAGTTTGCCTGCAAAAAATCTTAAACGAGAGTTGTATAGCAATACATAATCACCTACATTGAACTCGCGCTTTTGTATCCTTTTATCATGCCATCTTTTAACTTTTTCTTTAAACAGTTTGGCATTCTCATAGGCTTGGGTTCTCCATTCATCAAGTGAGATAATGTCAAATAACCTCTTTTCACCGGCAAGTTTGAAGTCATAGTTGAGCTCTTTGATAGCCCAATATGCCTTATGTTCTAGTTCGAGAGGTAAGTGACATGCTTTATCATAAAACATTTTATATGGAGACATACCCATAGGGTTTTTATATGCAGTTCTATAGGCCCATAATGCATATCAACTTTCCTGGACCAATTCTTTCTAGATCTATTAACAGTCTTTTGCAAAATTAATTTGAGCTCTCGGTTACTCAATTCTACTTGACCACTAGACTACGGGTGATAAGGAGATGCAATTCTATGATTAACATCATACTTAGCAAGCATTTTACGAAAGGCACCATGAATAAAATGTGAACCACCATCAGTCATTAAATATCTAGGGACTCAAAACCTCGGAAAAATAACTTCTTTAAGCATCTTAATAGAGGTGTTATGATCAGCACTACTGGTTGGAATAGCTTCTACCCACTTAGTAGCATAATCAACAGCAACTAAAATATGTGTATACCCATTAGAGGAAGGAAAAGGTCCCATATAATCAAAGCCCCAAACATTAAATGGTTCAATAACAAGTGAATAATTCATAGGCATTTCTTGACGTATACTAATATTACCGATTCTTTGACATTCATCACAAGACAAGACAAACTTACAGGCATCCTTGAAGAGAGTAGGCCAATAAAAACCGGATTGCAATACCTTATGCATAGTTCTATCTCCAGCGTGGTGCCCTCCATAAGCCTCGGAGTGACACTTGCGTAGGATCTATTCCTGTTCATGCTCAGGTACACAACGCCTAATAATACCATCTACTCCTTCTTTATAAAGATGTGGGTCATCCCAAAATTAATGTCTCAAATCATAGAAAAACTTTTTATTTTGCTGGTATGTGAAACTAGGTGGTATAAATTTAGCAACAATGTAATTAGCATAATCAGCATACCATGGAGCAGTGCTAGAAGCATTTATGAAATTTAATTGTTCATCAGGAAACCTATCATCAATAGGTAGTGGGTCATCAAGAACATTCTCTAACCTAGACAAGTTGTCTGCAACGGGGTTCTCATCTGGCAGAAATCACATATTTGACCTGAGGGCCAAATCAAATCACAAACTGACCTCGTTCCGAAAAAATTTCACTCTGCTGACCCTTTCGTGTGGCGCCCGACAGCTGGGTGCCACACACTACTATGCAGCGCCTCTCTCTTGGGCGTCGCACCTCCTGCCAGCGTGGCAGCCTGGTCCAGGTGCGGCCCCACAGACAGCACTGCAGCGCCTCAGACTTAGGCGCCACACTTGTATTGTGCAGCGCCTAGATCTTGGGCGCTGCACTATGAGTTAAAGTGCATCGGCCCAGCCCGTCCAGGTAGTTCTTCCCCCTCTCCGCTCTCTGGACAGAGAGCAGCGGCGGCGCCCCCATCGAATCCCCCCCCCCCACATCCCTCTCAGATCTGAAGATTTGATCCGTGGATTCGATCTCCAATCCATCCTACTAGGTAAACTCCTTCGTTCCCTTTCTTTTCCTCCGTAAATTTGTTGCCATTTTAGATATTTGTCCAAGATTTGATGGAACCCTTGATTTGCTTGATTTGCTTGATTTAGGATGTGTATTCATAGTGGTAGTATTGTAGTGTTGTTGCTTAGTTCACAATATATAGTTCTTGTTAGTGAAACCCTAGATTGTTTTGTTTATATATATATATGAGATGCCTATTTATATAGATAACAATGAGATGTTGAGTTTTGTAGAGATATATGATCTGTTTTTTTAGATATATATTAGATGTTGATTTTATTTGAAATATTAGATGTTGAGTTTATTTGAACACATATGACATATTCATTGTGTGAGAAGGAGATGTTGAGATTCTTGTAATTGAACACATATTAGATGTTTAGTGTATACCGATATTTGAGATGAAGATGAACTCATATATGTTTATTGTTTGAACTTTGTAAGGATGGTTTGGCTTCTCGACGATGTCTACGACATGAAACACCGGGCCTACATGATGCGCGAGAAGGAGATGGTAATAACGAGTAATCTAAATATTTTGCCTTAAGTTGAAATTTACATGCCCTAAGATTTGTCATTACTTGTTTTTTGCAGAAGCTTGAACCTTCGAAGATTCGGTATCACGGGGTCTCTGGTCCTGCCATGCCTTACGATGAGCGGTACACACCGTACATCAAGCAGGCAGGACTACTCCCGTGGATTCAGTTGGTCAGCCGGTCCACGCCGAATCTGAACGCTCCACTGGTGTCCGCTCTTGCTGATCGGTGGAGGCCGGAGACGCATAGTTTCCATCTTCGGACTAGGGAGATGACCGTGACGCTCGAGGATGTCTCGTTGATCACCGGTCTTGCTATCGACGGGATGCCTCTCTGTATGAGCACCGATTCTGATGGGTGGCGCGAGCAGATGATTGCTCTTATCGGTATGGCTCCTACCAAGGCTGAGGCTGATGTAGAGGAGGGAGAAGAGAAGAAGAAGGAAAGGAAAGCAGCCGGAGCTGCTTTCATGTGGATTCAAACTCACTTTGCGACGTGCCCTCCGGATGCCACTGATGATATGATCCAGACACATGCTCGTGTCTACATGTGGTATGTTGTGTCGAGGACTTTGTTCCCTGACTCCACTGGCAAGAACGCTCCATGGATGTGGCTGAAGGCGTTGACCGTCTTCGATAGAAAATGGAGCTGGGGTTCAGCGACTCTTGCCTACTTGTACCGACAGGTAGTTGGTCTGTTTTGTGATCAACTCATTTCTTCATTAGCAATGCAAGCTTGCTGTCAAGTTAACATTGTTTTTCTTTCATATGCAGCTGGAGGATGCATGTTGCAGGATCACAGGTAGTGCAGGCATTGGTGGTAATATGCTTCTACTTTCTGTATGGAGCTGGGAGCGTCTGCCTATTGGATGCCCGAAGAGCGTCAGGTTTAATCCTTGGTATGAAGATGAAGATGACGAATTACGGCGCCCCACTTGGGCTTACAAGTGGGATGTGGTTTCCAAGATGACGAACGATGTCAATCTCATGTACCAGAAGTACGTTGCCAAGTTGGACACGATTACGCCTGAGCAGGTAACGAGGTCATTACTTCAGTCATTTCTCATGTTTGCCTGAAAAAATTCACCAATTTTGCATTCTTTCCCTATTTCATAGGTGGAATGGCAGCCATATGGCGCCAATGACAGACTTGGGTACACCCCGGAGTTTACCATCAACCCGATGTGCTTGCGGGATAGGGATCTCTGGCGTATGCGGTGCCCACTGATATGCAACTGGGCTGTTGAGTTTCATTTGCCACATCGTGTGTGTCGTCAGTTTGGTCTGTTCCAGCCTCACCCGCCGGAATGGGTGGATACGGACAAAGCACTTCATAGGTAAGAGAGCATGAACCGTATTGACTAAGCATCATCACTCCTTGATTTTGCTAATGTTTGGTTTTGTACCATGCAGGTTGGACAGGAGAAGGCAACGGAAGATAAAGGACTGGGACAAGCATCATGCTTCGTATGTTACCCGCTTCCAGCTTTGTGTGGAGGAAGCTCGTAGCAGTGCACGCGCCAAGCTTCGTGAGCATAGTCCACTTGCTTTTGATAACTACATACGATGGCTTCTTGAAAATACTCAAGTTGAGATATGCCCGCTGGCATATAATGAGGATATTCTTGAAGAACCTGTAAACTTTGAGGATCTATCAAAGGGGAAGTACAACAGAGATGTCAGGGTAGGGCACGGAGTCCCTGCTGTTCCGGTGATTAACTATGTGGTAAAGTGTTTCTTCTTTACTTTCCGGTTGGCCGTATTACACATGTTTGAATGGCTAACGTGTTCATTCTTTCTCATCCGCAGCGCACCGAGATCAAGAAAGCAGCTGATGAGAGCTAGTCTATTCTGGAGGAAACACCGGCTGGAAAAGGCAATGATGATGGTTCACTACGAGCATTCCTCAAGGTACAAATCGCATTCACTATGAGAGGTAGCCTATGTTGCGGAGTTTCATATCTTCCACACTTGTTCATGTTACAGCGTCAGGCCAGGAAGTTAAGGCGGTTAGCAAATCTTCTCGGTTGCCGTGATCCCGAATTTGATGAACCATCTGCCTCTAGGTTTGGTACACCATCAGCCCCTCATCTCACCATCAGAGGGACGATGTGAGTTCCTCATATGCTTATCAGGATGATGAGGGTGCGGTCACCCAAGAGGTATGACTAATCCTTTAGATGTGATTCTCACTTGATTACGACGTCGGTCTTCACCATATTGTTTGATTGTGTGATAGGGCGATGAGCTTGATGATGACATGACTTTGGCGGACGCTCAACTTCGGTCCCCATATGTGTTCAAGCCTAGGCAGCCTAGACGACGGTACACGCCCAACGACTTTGACAACAGAGGCAACCCAAAGGTGGTCGTAGGGACCTCGCGGATGGCTAGCTTGGATCATGAGGCGGAGGAGGAGGCGGAGGAGGAAGTGCAGGAAGAGCAGGCTCGTCCACCCAGGAAGAAGAAGATTGCCTGTAGGCGTGGCACCAGGAACACGCGCGGAAGGCATTAGTGTTTGTTACTATGGAAGTGCTCTATTGTAGCCGTTTCGTTAGGTTGATGAACTTGTTGGGTTATGTTATATGTTGGTGAACTCTTACTATTATGGTATTTGTGTTTGCGAACTAGTAGTAACGTTGAATTGTCCTAAATGATGTGATGTTCAAGTTATTAGTTGTCTTTGTTCAGTATTTGTCCTAAATGATGTTGTCTTTGTTCAGTTGAATTGTTTAGTATTTGTATTTGCCAAAATGGAATCTGTTTCTGCAGTTTGGCAGTTAACAGCACTACAGCGCCTGACAGTCAGGCGCTGCACTGTACTATGCAGCGCCCAACGCCTAGGCGCTGCACCTCACAGTGCAGCGCCCGTCTCATAGGTGCTGCTTCACTGGCCATGGCTACCCATAGGGCCACATAAGGCTTTGAGCACTGGCGATCCACGAAAATTACCAAGTCATAGTGCAGCGCCCCAGAGCAAGGCGCTGCACGTTATAGTGTGACGCCCGTCCGTTCGGCGCTGCATAGAACAGTGCAGCGCCTTTGTTCTGGGCGCTGCACGGTTGTTTACTACAAAAACAGAGTTGACAGCACATTCATTCACCGGAACATCATAATACTTACAATGACTGCATCATCACAGCAATTTGAACAAACAAAAATTTTATGTCGACGAGTTCATAACTTAAGACAATTCATACACAAACATTTAGCCAAAAAGACACAGTCATTTACGTCTCATATCACATAGTAGCACACATTTTGGTTCATAGAAAAGGCCATGGTCCTTGTCCCTTCTTCTTCCTCTCTTCTTCTTCTTCTTCTTCTTCTTCTCCCTCCTCCGACCACCAAGGGAGCTCACCTTTCGCCTCCGTGTCCTCCACCCCCTTCATTGTTTCCATACCTATGAAAATGTCAATATAATAGTTAGTCACACAATGCAAAATGACAACACAAGCATTGAGCCAAAAGAACAAGATCATAGTAAGTCACATATGGCAATGGTCCATTGAGCCAAGTGAACATTCCTCCACCACGGCCGCTGCCAAGGCCAAGATCACCACCACGGCCTCTACCACCACCACGGCCTAGACCACCACCACGGCCTCTACCGCCACCATGGCCTCTACCGCCACCACGGCCTAGACCACCATGTTCTTACTGAGAAATTCATGACCACCGGGGTCAAGTTTCTTGTGTCTGAGCAATGCATTGAACAATGTGGCAAACCGCTTATTGGTGAAAGCGAGACAACAATCTTGAAGATCATCGGCCAACTCCTTGATACCACATGCCCTATAGAAGTTTGCACAAAAGTGCCTCATGCACCATCGATGGTGCAACTTTCTATGTCCGGGAATGTCAACCACCACCGCATTTAGAATTCTTGGATGGCGATCCGATATGACACAAATTTCCCTTTCGGCTGGTAATACCCTTGTTCTCAATTGACGCAAGAACCACTCCCAGTTATCATTGTTCTCCACCTCAACCAAAGCGAAAGCCAAAGGCAACACCCGGTTATTGGCATCACTTGCTATTGCAACCAATAAAGTGCCCTTGTATTGTCCGATCAAGAACGTGCCATCAATGGTGATGACGGGCCGACAATGCTCAAAAGCCCTCACACATTGCTCAATGGCCCAAAATGCACGACCAAATACTCGAACGGTCCTCTCATTGTGAATCAATGTTTGGTGCCCATGAGGCTCAACCACGTGAACCATGCCTGGGTTTGTGGTGGCCATAGCTAACAACAACCTAGGGAGTCGGTTGTATGCTTCCTCCCAATTGCCATACAACATCTTGAATGCGGCTTGCTTTGCCTTCCATGCCTTGTCGTACTTCACCTTGTAATGAAAGATGGCTTTCACAAGGTCAATGACACTCTTGATGCTCATTGTTGGAAGTGTGGATATTTGGTTGGAAAGCCTATAAGCGATGAACTCGGACGTGAGTTGTCTGTGTTGTTGGTACACAAGCTTGCCATCCGCATTCTTGTGCCGGCACATGTGATTTGGCAGACAACTCACTATGCGCCAAGTGGGACCTCCTTTTCATGGCCTTGCACGTACAATCCATGGACAACTTGGCACTTCACATTTCACCGTGTAACGCACATTGACGTCCGAGTTGGCCACTTTATGTGGACGATAATGCGTAACCGAGTAGTTGTCGAGCCACATCTTCAATTCCAAGAAGGATTGAAACTCAAAACCGGGATATATCCCGTTCTTGCCGTCTTCCAAATCACGGTGAGAACTTGGCCTAGCTCCAAGAGATATGCATTTGCCACCATCCACAACGGCTTCATCCGCGAGACTAAGATCCTTGAACAATGGTGTCTTGTGATCCCGCCCGAATACCTTCTTGAATGCTTGGGCCTCCTTCGGTGTGAACCCCTCCTCATCAACTTCTTCATCGGGACCATCGTCATCCGAGTCTGATGCATATGCATGGGAAAAAGGGATGGATTGGTCCATTGTCTCTTGCACATGATATTGGTCGAGATCACCCACATTGTTGTCATGGAGATCAACTTCGTTGTCATCCTCCTCGTACTCATCATTCTCCTCTTCAAAACCTTCATTTTGGTTGTTTGGAGTCGGGCTCAATGTTGGCCAATCTTGTTGCGTGAAATGAGGTTCACTCATTTGATCTTGGTTCATGGGTGGTGGAGTGCTAGCAACCAACGGGGAGGGGTTCCGGTTCAAGTCCAAATTCAAAGTAGACTCAACCTTCTTGGAGGCAAATAACTCAAGAGCCTTGTCTAGAGATTTGGCAACCGTCTCCTTGTATGCAACCCAACGTTGCTCAGAGTTCACACGCATTGTCTTCCAACGGATGTGCATTCCAAAACCAACATTATGCCTTACCTCGAACTCAACAACGTCACTTGGGTCCATCCAATTCAAATCCTTCCTCACTTGGTCCAAGAGCTCCGCATAGCTTGGACTACTCTCAAACACCATGTCAAGCTCATCCGGGTCCGGCTCAACATTGCCTTTCAAAAGGCCTCTTTATCCACATGATGAACATAAACACATTATCTCCCCATCCCTACAATAATAAAAAACACACATATATCAAGTAAGTACTTAACAAAAATATTTGCACAAAATACATATGCCATAACATATATATGAATTAATAACCCTAACCCCCACTTAACAATAACCACAACCCTAACCATAGCATAACCCTAACACCAACATCAAACACACATAACCCTAACCCTAGCATACTATGAAAGCCTAACCAACCCAAATTAGCAAAGAAACACAACATGATTCAATACAAATTTGCAAATCCAAGCCAAAACTAGGGTTTCCCCAAAGTAGCAAGATTTGAGCAAATGTGACAATTCCTATGGATGAAAACGAGGGGATCAAAGGAGATTACCTTAAGGGAGGGGTTGGCTTCGAAATCCATGGTCAAATACTCCGGATTTGCAAGATTTGAGAAGGATTTGAGAGGGGGAGAGGGGAAGAGAGGAGGGGCGCAAGGCTAAGGGTTTGTGTGGGGTGGGGTGTGTGGGGTGGGGGTGGGATGGGAGAGAGGGTGGGGCCAGCCTAAGTGGAACACAACCTGTGCAGCGCCCAAGAGCTAGGCGCTGCACATTACACGTGTGGCGCCTAAGCCTGAGGTGCTGCAGTGCTGTCTGTGGGGCCGCAACTGGACCAGGGCTGCCACGCTGGCAGGAGGTGCGACGCCCAAGAGAGAGGCGCTGCATAGTAGTGTGTGGCGCCCAGCTGTCGGGCGCCACACGAAAGGGTCAGCAGAGTGATTTTTTTTCGGAACAAGGTCAGTTTGTGATTTGATTTGGCCCTCAGGTCAAATATGTGATTTCTGCCTTCTCATCTCCCTTTCTATCGATAATATGCAAATCAAATTCTTGTAGCAAGAGAACCCATCTAATAAGTCTAGGTATAACATCTTTCTTTTCCATAAGGTATTTAATAGCAGCATGAACAGTGTGAATAGTTACTTTAGAATCAACGATATAAGGTCTGAACTTATCACAAGCAAAAACAACTGCTAAAAATTCTTTTTCAGTAGTAGCATAATTTCTCTGGGCACTATCTAGAGTTTTACTAGCATATTGGATAACATTCAGCTTCTTATCAACTCTTTGTCCTAGAACAGCACCTACAACATAATCGCTAGCATCACACATAATTTCAAAGGGTAAATTCCAATCAGGTGGCTGAACAATAGGTGCATAAATCAAAGCTTTCTTAAGTATTTCAAATGCTTCTACACAATCATCATCAAAGATAAAAGGAATGTCTTTTTGTAATAGGTTAGTCAGAGGCCGAGAAATTTTTGAGAAGTCCTTAATGAACCTCCTATAAAAACCTTCATGACCAAGGAAACTTCTTATACCTTGAATGTCCTTGAGACACGACATCTTTTCAATAGCATCAACTTTAGCTTTATCAACTTCAATACCTCTTTTAGAAATTTTATACCCCAAGATAATACCTTCATTAACCATAAAGTGGCACTTCTCCTAGTTCAAGATAAGATTAGTTTCTTCACATCTCTGCAAAACTCGATCAAGGTTGCTCAAGCAATCATCAAAAGAGGACCCATAAACGGAGAAATCGTCCATGAAAACCGCACAAATTGTAGCGACCCGACCTCAAACGGTCAAGTCTCTGTGCTTCAGTGTCATCCCTAGATCGGTAATGCTGACACACACACAGTACTCAAGGATTTATAACAGAGTAGCAATCACACACTTATTTCATCGAATGTCTCAAAAGAGAACTTATTACATTAAATATGGCTTAAGACCACCTAATACGATAATAGCGGAAGGCTTGGAAGATAAAGTGAGTCCATCAACTCCAACGGCATAGCTGAGCTGCACGATAACGACCTAACGAACCTTACTCCTTGTCTGAAAAGTCTGCAACATAATACGTTGCAGCCTGGAATGGGTGAGCACATGGAATATGTTGGCAAAGTAACATAGTAGAGCAAGAACAGAATAATGCTATCACTACATGCATATTTGGCTGGTGGAAAGCTCTAAGGTTACAGTTTTGCAAAAAGCCAATTTTCCCCTACAACAAAGGAATATATTTTATTTAACTATCATGGTAGTTGAAACATCATTGAGAAGGTTCCTCCAACTCAATCCCAATTAGAGTAATTAACAACCCAACAATATTAGTTTAGAGTGATGAGATACTTATGATACTCCAAGTACTAGATACTCAAGATGTCCATAACCGGGGACACGGCTAACCATGATTAGTTTATACACTCTGCAGAGGTTTGCACACTTTTCACCACAAGAACCGATCTCCTCCGTTGGATTTCTCGCACTACAAGTGTTTGAGAAATGTATGACCGAGACACAGTCTTTTAGAAGCATTAACCCCTTACTCCGGGCAGACCATACCAAACCTACATCCCACTACACGCTGATCCACCTCTTCGGGAGCTTCACGCAACTTACTCAACTATGCTAGAGCCCATAATAGCTTGTGGCTGCACACGGAAGTTTCTAGCATGAAAATATCTCAGATCCCTTTGAGCCTGGGTGGCGGACCATAGGATTATCACACGGGTACTCCAGGATATCCTAGGACAACACTTGATTCTCCAGGTGCCCAACAAACAATCCGCCCAGATGTGTATTCAAGTTGCCACCTTAAGTTGAACCATTAATTAACAATCTCACATCTGTCATGGATTTCACTCACCCAACCACGTCTACGAGCATAGCATAGCAATATAAGCAACACATAGAAGTAACTCCCAAGGGTTTGATAATAACAGGGCAATAGGTTCTACCTCATCAACTACTTCCCAACCCACATGTTAATCACATCCTAACCATGCAATGTTTGAGGATTCGAACTAATGCATAAAAACTGGGTGATAAAGGGGTATGATCAAAGTGTTACTTGCCTTGCTGATGATCCGCAAAACCTAGGGACTCGTAGTAGCATGCTTCACACTCCGGGTGTTCTATCGCAAACAAACAAAAGCATACATAAGAAATCAAGCAACGAAGCATGCGTAAATCTCGAATAATAAGATCTAACCAGAAAGTTCAACTTAAGAACTCCGGTTTGCAAAAAGAATCAAATCAACAGAGCAACGAAACTCAAACTGCGGAAGAAACAAGATCCGTTTACTAATTTGGACTAACGTCAAATTTTATAGTAGCAAAAGCTTGTTCAAGTTGGTTAAATGGAAAGAGGGTTTCGAGACAAAGATCTAGGCCCTTGAATCGCCTGATTCCGACAAACGAGCGAAAAGATAAACTAAAACGAAAATCGGATCAGAAATCACGATTGAAAATAATCACGGAAAATCCGAGAAAAAGAAAACTGACGAACAGGCTAATGAACGAGCGTACGTTGTCTGTTACTAACGAGTAAACTCCATTCATTAAAACGAACGTACGGACGAACGTCCGCAAAGTAACTAAACCGCGAAAAAACCGGCGAACCGATCTATCCAAAAAAACTAGGGTTTCTAAAAAAACCGAACCGGGTTTTTTTTTAAAAAACAGACGGTTCTACCTCCGGTGAGGTCCGGCACGGCGGGGCAGCTCCAGCGAGCGGCGGGGCAGTGCGGGGCGGCGGCGGTTAGGGCAAACGGCGGCGGCGGCGGCTCCGATGAGGGGCGGCGGTGGCGGCGATTGCGGGTGGCGGGGTTGGCAGCTCTAGGGGCGGGGGCGGGGGCTTATAAGGAGGGGGCGGCGTGGCTTTGAGGAGGGGGCAAGGCGCGGGGGGGCGGAGTCCCAGCCGGACTCTGGTCGGGCGGCGCCGCGGCGCGCGCAGTCTCTTGCTCGGAGACGGCGGCGCGGGGAGTGGGCCGGCGGCTGGGCTTCGGCCCAGTTAGCCACTGCGCGCTTTTTAAATAATTCCGTCGAAACTAAAAAAAATCCTAGAAAATAAAATAAAAATCTAAAAATGCCAAAACAAATCTTCACCGTCTAAATAAAATATTTAGAACAAGATGAACATTTTCTTGGCCCTAAAATGCAACTTTGAAACATGCAATTTTTCTAATTCAAATAAAATAGCAATAAAATCCGAATAAAACAAATATTTGATTTTAATATTTTCCCTCCAATATTTCATTTATTTTGGAGAAGTCATATTATCTCCTCTCATATATTTTAATATGAAATATTTTTGAAGAGAAAAATATTTAAACCAAAAATCTCATTTCAATATTTGATGAAACTCAAATATGAAAACAGGGAAATCCCCAACTCTCTCCGAGGGTCCTTGAGTTGCTTAGGATTCTGAGGATCGCAAAATGAAATGCAATAAAATATGATATGCATGGATGATCTATGTATAACATTCCAAATTGAAAATTTGGGATGTTACACAAATCTTTTCACAAAAGTCAGAGAATATAGCCATCATGCATCTTTGAAAGGTAGCAGGTGCATTACATAAACCAAAAGGCATACATCTATAAGAAAAAGTACCGAAAGGGCAAGTAAAAGTGGTATTTGCTTGATCATCAGCTGACACAGATATTTGAGAGAAGCCAGAGTAACCATCTAGAAAGCAAAAATGTGTATGTTTGGATAATCTTTCTAGCATTTGATCAATGAAAGGCAAAGGGTAATGATATTTTTTTAGTAGCTTTATTTAATTTGTGAAAATCAATTACCATCCTATAACCTATAATAATTCTTTGTGGAATCAATTCATCTTTATTATTACGAACGACAGTAATACCTCCCTTCTTAGGGACACAGTGGACATGACCTACCCACTGACTATCAACAACGGGATAAATTATACCTGCCTCAAGGAGCTTTAATATTTCCTTTCTTACCACTTCTTTCATCTTAGGATTCAGCCGTCGTTGGTGATCAATAACTGGTTTGGCGTCTTTCTCCAAATTTATTTTGTGTTGACATAGAGTGGGACTAATGCCCTTAAGATCATCAAGAGTATATCCAATAGCAGCACGGTGCTTCTTCAGAGTTTTCAATAGTTTCTCTTCTTCATGCTCTGAAAGGTTACCACTAATAATAATAGGATATTTCTTCTTTTCATCAAGATAAGCATATTTAAGAGTACCAGGTAATGGTTTAAGCTCAAACATGGGATCACCCTTGGGTGGAGGAGGATCCCCTAGGATTTCAACAGGCAAGTTGTGTTTTAGAATAGGTCCTTGTTTAAAGAATACTTCATATATTTCCCTTCTTTCATTCATGAACAGATCATTTTCATGGTCTAGCAAATATTGTTCTAAAGGGTCAGTAGGAGGCACGACAATAGAAGCAAGACCAATAATTTCATCTTTACTAGGCAATTCCTCATCACGGGGTTGTCTACGAAACTTAGCAAAATTAAACTCATGAGACATATCCCCTAAACAATAGAAACAATATCCTTATTGTAGTCTATCTTAGCATTAACAGTATTCAAGAAGGGTCTACCAAATATAATGGGACAAAAGCTATCTTGTGGGGAACCAAGAACAAGAAAATCAGCAGGATATTTAACCCCACACAAGACTTCAACATCTCTAACAATCCCAATTGGTGAAATAGTATCTCTATTGGCAAGCTTAATGGTAACATCGATATCTTCTATCTCAGCAAGTGCAATATCATGCATAATTTCTTTGTATAAGGAATGAGGTATTGCACTTGCACTATCACCCTTATAACATAAGCCATGATAGCAATGATCTCCTATTTTAACAGAAATAGCAGGCATGCCTACAACAGGTCTATGTTTATTTTTAGTATCAGGTCTAGCAATTCTAGCAGTCTCATCACAGAAGTAAATAACATGCCCATCAATATTATCGGCAAGATATCTTTAACCATAGCAATATTAGGTTCAACTTTAACTTGCTCAGGGGGTTTGTGTGTCCTTATATTACTTTTGTTGACTACAGTTGAAACTTTAGCATGATCCTTTATTCTAACAGGGAAAGGTGGTTTCTCAACATAAGCAGTAGGAACAACAGGATCATTATAAGTGATAGTCTTTTCTTCAACTTTAATAGGTGCAACTACTTTTACTTCAATGGGAGGATTATATTTAAACCACTTCTCCTTAGGGAGATCAACATGAGTAGCAAATGATTCACAGAAAGAAGTTACTATCTCATAGTCAAGTCCATATTTAGTGCTAAATTCACGAAATGCATCGGTATCCATAAAATATTTAACACAATCAAACTTAGGTGTTATACCGGACTCCTTACCTTCGTCGAGGTCCCAATCTTCAGAGTTGCATTTAATTCTCTCCAATAAATCCCATTTGAATTCAATAGTCTTCATCATAAAAGATCCAGTACAAGAAGTATCTGATGACCCACAAGTATAGGGGATCTATCATAGTCCTTTCGATAAGTAAGAGTGTCGAACCCAACGAGGAGCAGAAGGAAATGATAAGCGGTTTTCAGCAAGGTATTCTCTGCAAGTACTGAAATAAGTGGTAACAGATAGTTTTGTAATAAGGTAAATTGTAATGAGCAACAAGTGACAAAAGTAAATAAAGTGCAGCAAGGTGGCCCAATCCTTTTTGTAGCAAAGGATAAGCCGGAACAAACTCTTATAATAGGAAAAGCGCTCCCGAGGACACATGGGAATATCGTCAAGCTAGTTTTCATCACGTTCATATGATTCGCGTTTGATACTTTGATAATTTGATATGTGGGTGGACCGGTGCTTGGGTGTTGTTCTTACTTGAACAAGCATCCCACTTATGATTAACCTCCATTGCAAGCATCCACAACTACAACAAAAGTATTAAGGTAAACCTAACCATAGCATGAAACATATGGATCCAAATCAGCCCCTTACGAAGCAACGCATAAACTAGGGTTTAAGCTTCTGTCACTCTAGCAACCCATCATCTACTTATTACTTCCCAATGCCTTCCTCTAGGCCCAAATAATGGTGAAGTGTTATGTAGTCGACATTCACATAACACCACTAGAGGCTAGACAACATACATCTTATGAAAATATCAAACGAATACCAAATTCACATGACTACTAATAGCAAGACTTCTCCCTTGTCCTCAGGAACAAACGTAATTACTCACAAAGCATATTCATGTTCATAATCAGAGGGGTAATAATATGCATAAAGGATCTGAACATATGATCTTCCACCAAATAAACCAACTAGCACCAACTACAAGGAGTAATCAACACTACTAGCAACCTACTAGCACCAATCCCAGACTTTGAGACAAGAATTGGATACAAGAGATGAACTAGGGTTTGGAGATGAGATGGTGCTGGTGAAGATGTTGATGGAGATTGCCCTCTCCCGATGAGAGGAGCGTTGGTGATGACGATGGTGATGATTTTCCCCTCCCAGAGGGAAGTTTCCCCGGCAGAACAGCTCTGCCGGAGCTCTAGATTGGTTCTGCCTCGGTTCCGCCTCGTGGCGGCGGAGTGTCGTCCCGAAAGGTTGCTTCTTATTTTTTTCTCATCGAAAGACTTCATATAGGAGAAGATGGACGTCGGAGAGCCACCAGGGGGCCCACGAGGTAGGGGGGCGCGCCCTAGGGGGGCGCCCCCCACCCTCGTGAGAAGGGTGTGGGCCCCCTGGCCTTCATCTTTGGCGAGGATTTTTCTTTATTTCTTTTAAGATGTCCCGTGAAGTTTCGGGACTTTTGGAGTTGCGCAGAATAGGCCTCTAATATTTGCTCCTTTTCCAGCCCAGAATTCCAGCTGTCGGCACTCTCCCTCCTTATGTAAACCTTGTAAAATAAGAGAGAATAGCCATAAGTATTGTGATATAAAGTGAAATAACAGTCCATAATCGATAAATATCGATATAAAAGCATGATGCAAAATGGACGTATCAACTCCCCCAAGCTTAGACCTCGCTTGTCCTCAAGCGAAAAGCCGATAACAATAAATATGTCCTCATGTTTAGAGGTAGAGGCGTCGATAAAAATAAAATACGGACATGCAAGCATCATGATTATTCTTATAACAGCAACATATATAGATTTTGTCATATGATTACTTATGTTCAAGTGATGATCTATTCACAATGCAAAAGTATAAATCATAAACCTTATTGGGCTCCAACAAACTATAATCTCAGTCATTGAAGCAATTGCAATTTATCATAACATCGGAAAGAGTCTATGTCAGAGCTAAAAAGAAAGTCCACATACTCAACTATCATTTAGTCCTCCATAATTGCTAACACTCACGCGATATTTGTGATTACGGAGTTTTAACCAGACACAGAGAAAGATAGGGGCTTATAGTTTTGCCCCACAACCTTTTACCTCAAGGGTAATGTCAACAATAATGGTTCATGCTCCCCTACATCCAATTAGATATATATATATATATCATGTTCTTTCCAACATGCTGAGCTTGCCAAAGGATAAAATGAAAAAGAAAAGGTGAAGATCACCATGACTCTTGCATAAGGTAGAAGATAATAATAAAGGATATGCCCTTCGCAGAGGGAAGCAGAGGTTGCCATGCGCTTTTATGGTTGGATATATAAAATCTCAATGCGAAAGAACTTCACTTTATATTGCCCCTTGTGATATGAACCTTTATTATGCAGTCCGTCGCTTTTATTACTTCCACATCACAAGATCGTATAAAGCTTATTTCTCCCACACCAATCAATCATACATATTTAGAGCAATTTTTATTGCTTTGCACTGATGACAACTTACTTGAAGGATCTTACTCAATCCATAGGTAGATATGGTGGACTCTCATGGCAAAACTGGTTTAGGGATATTTGGAAGCACAAGTAGTATTTCCTACTTGGTGCTGAGAATTTGGCTAGCATGAGGGGGAAAGGCAAGCTCAACAAGTTAGAGGAACCATGACAACATACTTTATCTCAGATATAAGAAAGACATAACTCATTACGTTGTCTTCCTTGTCCAATATCAACTCTTTAGCATGTCATATTTTAATGAGTGCTTCAATCATAAAAGATGTCAATGATAATATATCTATATGTGAAAACCTCTCTTTCCTTATTACTTCCTATTAATTGCAACAATGACCAAAGCTATGTCTGCCAATTCCCAACAACTTTTAATCATCATACTCTTTCTATGTGAAGTCATTACTCTCAATAAGATCAATATGAACTTGTTGTTTCTTTTTATTCTTTTTCTCTTTTCTTTTATTCACCCAAGATCATGGCAAAATAATCAGCCCTTGACTCAACACTAATCTTTATTATATATAACTCACGGACTCGATTACATAGAGATCATAAAGCAAAACTCAAAACTAGATCATGCCATAAACTTTATTCTACTAGATCAAGATATTACTAATAGGATCGAACTAAGAAAAACAGGTAAAGATAGGAGTTGTGATTGTGATACGATACCGGGGCACCTCCCCCAAGCTTGGCAGTTGCCAAGGGGAGTGCCCATACCCAGATACTCAATTCTTCTTTGTTGGAGGAGACGGTGGAGGTGTTGTTGATGATGCGGGCTTGTCATCCATCTTCCAAGGCATAGGTTCACCATCATAGAAAGATGATCGAGTCTCCGGAATCCTCAAATCTGCAGCCAAACTCATTCTTTTGAATCTATATTCATACTCACAGTTTTGGTTTTGAAGGTCATAGACTTGGGCTTGGAGGTGCTCGATCTTCTCATGTAGCTTGAAGATGGCCTCCTCGGTGTTCTTGGCATCCGGCTTGTAGTTGTTAGTGAACTCCGCGAGCATCATGTGGCTAGCGTTGATTCCACGCTCCACCATCCTTTGGCACTTGAAAACTTGTTGCTCCACTGCTTCGAGCCTCGTCTCCATGCTTCCGGTCCCCTTTGGTCCCTCTTCATCGCGGATGTGCAGCAACCCATCACGCATCTCAATGGTTTGAGGGTGTCGCAGCACCTCCGCGAGGTAAGGGTTGATGACCTTCTCGAAGAACTTGTCCTTGGAGGCGCTTGGGGCCGTCATGATAACCTAGATCTGTCAGAAAAATAGCTCGAAACAAAAACAGGAGATTTTTGCGTGATACGGGAGTCAAAACCTTCGGGAGAATGTATAATGAATATTTACCGACCAAAATACGTAACGTGCAAGAAAACGGAGTCTGGAAGGCACACGAGGTGCTCACGAGGTAGGGGGGCGCGCCCAGGGGGTAGGGCGCGCTGTCGGTGTCAAAACCGGCGGATCTCGGGTAGGGGGTCCCGAACTGTGCGTCTAGGCCGGATGGTAACAGGAGGCAAGGGACACGAAGTTTTACCCAGGTTCGGGCCCTCTTGATGGAGGTAAAACCCTACATCCTGCTTGATTAATATTGATGATATGGGTAGTACAAGAGTAGATCTACCACGAGATCGGAGAGGCTAAACCCTAGAAGCTAGCCTATGGTATGATTGTTGTTCTCTATGTTGTCCTACGGACTAAAACCCTCCGGTTTATATAGACACCGGAGAGGGTTAGGGTTACACAAAGTCGGTTACAATGGTAGGAGATCTACATATCCGTATCGCCAAGCTTGCCTTCCACGCCAAGGAAAGTCCCTTCCGGACACGGGACGAAGTCTTCAATCTTGTATCTTCATAGTCCAGGAGTCCGGCTGAAGGTATAGTCCGGCCATCCGGACACCCCCTAATCCAGGACTCCCTCAGTAGCCCCTGAACCAGGCTTCAATGACGACGAGTCCGGCGCGCAGATTGTCTTCGGCATTGCAAGGAGGGTTCCTCCTCCAAGTACTTCATAGAAGATTTTGAACACAAAGATAGTGTCCGGCTCTGCAAAATAAGTTTCCACATATTGCCATAGAGAGAATAATATTTACACAAATCTAATCTGCTGACGTATTCCGTAGTGTGACGCACCACGGCCAAGCCTTTATTCGAATCGTTTTATTATCCCACCTCAGCGCGTCATGCGAGGCGGTTTCCTTGGCACGTCTTGTTAAAGCAGAGATCGTGTCCCCTTATTCCGGGATTCTCATCAATACGGGCGTGGGTAACCCAACCGCTTCTAGGACTCCTAGACTATAGGCAAGTCCAAACGGCCACGGAGAGGACGCTTGATATTCACCCTCTTTATAAAGGGACAAGGCTTTTATTTTTTCCCTCCCGTGCTCAATCGAATCCTTCCCCCACCTCAAGCTCAAACACCCAAAGTTCAGGTCAGGTGCTCCGAACCTTCAATCATGTCCGGATCTAGCCTTCAAGGCCGATGGGTGCCTTCCTCCGTCACGGAAGAAGACATCAAAAAGTTGAGGGAGGCCAGATATCTGACCGCCGAGGTTTTGCATCGGCTGCCTGCCCGAGGGCAGGCCGTCCCCTCCCCCGAACCCAACGAGAACGTCGTGTTCGTCTCCCACTTCCTCCGAGGTCTAGGCCTTGCTCTGGATCCTTTCGTCAGGGGTTTGATGTTTTATTACGGGCTAGATTTCCATGATCTAGCTCCGGACTCCTTTCTTCATATCACGACATTTATTGTCGTGTGTGAGGCCTTCCTCCGGGTTACCCCTCACTTTGGCCTGTGGCTCAAGACCTTTGAAGTAAAGCCGAAGATGATCGAGGGGCAACATGCAGCGTGTGGAGGTGCCTCAATATGCAAGATGACGGGAGCTCCATGGCCCAAAGGTTCCATTCCAGAGGTGTCTGAATTGTGGCAACAGGAGTGGTTCTACATCACGGCTCCTAGAAGTGCCAAGTGGGCGGCCGCCCCTGTTTTCCGCTCGGGCCCTCCACCACAACTGATGTCATGGATCAGCAGAGGTCTGAGCTGGGGTCCAGCCAAGGACGTGCCTATACTGCAAAGCCGCATTCGAGATCTCTTCAATGGAGATTTTAGTTTGGTTGCGGTAATACAAGTTATGCTGGTTCGTCAAGTCCAGCCTTGCAAACGCCGGCCCCTTCGCTTGTGGGAGTTCAATCCCGAGGGACCGCGTGTCATTCAAAATTTCCTCGGCCTGACGCACGAGGAGATGTACAAGTCATTCTTCGGACCTCAGGTAGAGTGTCCGGAAATCACCGAGGACGTGGGCCTGAGCAGTAACCGCGCCGCCGAACAGGTAAGGAATCTTCCGGCCGAACATACTATCTCTCATTTGTTACGAAGTTATTTCTGAGAGTTCGCTTTTTGACCAGGACTGGCTAACAAAGGCGAAGTTGATTCGGTGTTCGGCCCCCCTCCCTGAGGGTTTGGACAATCCGGTATTGGAAAAGATGCTCCAGGTCGCACCTTGCCCGGAGCCCTTGAAGGAAGATACTGGGGAGGATAATACGGGCGGACGCGGGCCCCCAACGCTGCCCATTCTAACCGAGGGAGCGAGCGTCTCCATGAAGGAAGACGACCGGAGGAGGAAAAGGACTGCGCCCGGGGATTCGGAAGCCGAAGCTTCCAAACGGGAGAAGAAGTCTCCCACAGAGGGTCCTACCTTGGGGGGTGCTTTTGCCGCACAAAGTCCGCGGGGGGATCAATTCTCCAGCGAGTCGTAAGTGACCCGAAATACTTTAATAGTACAGGTATGCCATCTTTTTCTTCTGAGAAAATAACCACCGCATATATCTTTGCAGTTCGGGCCTTAGCCCCTCTCAAATGAGCTCGTCTTCGGGGGATCTTCTTCCAGAGATGATGGAGAGCGAAACGCCTCCTCCGGACTCCTCCGCTCCGGAAGCGGGCGACCCCGAAGTGTCGTCGCGGAGGGCCTCTCCGAGTCCGGTGAGGCCAGAAGATAATCCCATTGACCCCCGAAGCTCCCAGTGTCCGGCTCCCGAAGAGAGCGGACAAAAGAGTCCGGCACCGTCTGGTGTGCGATCGGATGTTCTGAGGGAGTTGGTGGGGCGAGCGGCCATCTCAGATGAACACCGTGTGCTGATGAATACGGTGATGGAGAGAATCTCGTCCGCCGAAAGCGGATTGCATGAAGCTTTTATGAGTCTACTGACAGGCTTTGAGGTACGTAAAATAATGTATGATAGTCCTGCACATGCTAGGTGTGCCCTGTGTAGATAGTAGCCCCTGAGACTCTGGTTGTCGTCGGAAACGACGACGAACAGAGGATCATATCCTAGGTAATAACCATACTTGCCTCTATGTGCAGGTGATGGAAGCTCCGGTGGCTAGCCGGACTAGCGAGTTTGCCCATTTAGAACGACAGTTGGATGCGGCAGACGCCGACATCGAGCTTGTTAACAAAAGGCTTGATGAGGCACAGGGTAAGTGTCATTATCTGGTAAACGCCACATAGTAAGAGCAGCATGATGCCAGTATCTTTAATATGTTGTGACTGCAGATGGAGCTGCCACTGTTGAAGCCTTGCGGGCAGAACTTGCCCGAGCCAAGGAACAAGCGAGGTTTGGTAATGCGGCTGCTTTGAAGGCGGCCGAAGAGTTGAAAGCCGAGAAGGCCGCGCATGGCGAGAGCCGAGATAAGATGGCCAAGATGGCCATAGAATTAAAAGCCGCCGCCGACCGTTGCCGGGTTCTTGAAAAGGAAAACCTAGCGAAGGCATCGGACCTTGAGAAGGCTGCTGCGACGAGAAAAGACATCCGCTCTGCTATGAGGGCGAAGAAGGAGGAGCTGGGAAGCCGGGGATATTGTAGCTGGGAAATCCTTTATGTTGCGAGGAAGTTCGGAGATCCACGGTATGCCTCTCTGGATCGGCTGTGGAGTTCGGAGGATGTGTATATGGATTTGGCGGCGAGCGCTGCCGATGCGGCCAAGTACTTCCAGGGTCAGACGGACCGTGAAGTGGACCAGCTGTTTTGGACACAATTCCATTCTCCCGAGCGTCGCTTTCATTGACTGACCAATTAGCCGAATGGGCCGAACTGAATAGGTTGTCCGGACTCGCCATGAGGTCTGTTGTGGATCAGCTATGGCCGGAAAGGCCAAAACCGAACAGCTATTTCAGCTTGGTGCAGCAGCTCCTTGACGTGGTGCCGCGCATTTGATGCGATGAAGAGGTCGGCGTGCATAGAGGGCTCACGGATGGCCTTTGCCCGTGTTAAAGCATACTGGGCGGAGATGGATGCTACCACTGTTGCAGCGCGGGATTCGGCCATAGGCCGAATGGCTGCTGAGCACTACTTTGAAGAAGTTCTTGAGGGTGCTCGTTTGATAGAGACCCAGTGCTCAAAAAATATTATGTTTGAGTGATATGTAATCTCATTGTAAGCGAAATGCTTTTATAAATTTTTATAAGGCTATTTTTATACTTTTGCCTGAAAGTAATATGATGCCTCCTGGGCGGCCGTTTATGTATACATGTGTATAACCTGAAAGATTGCAGCCGTCGGCTTCAACCCCCACGCATATAATGCGGAGGTGCTCGCAAAAACACGCGTTCACACTTAACCCAACGTCTTGGTCCTATTAAGGAGGTGATAGCGGAGCGAGCGAGGCAACCGGACTATAATGCTTTAGCACTTTCACTTAGCCATAGGAGTTTGACAGTGGGGCTACTAGATAGCCCCTGGTGGCTCCGCACTCTCCCGATCCCGGGGTGCGTACATGCCTGGCCGGAAAACGGCCCTTCGTTAAGGCGGAGGAATTCTAACATTCCAACAGGTCATCGAGTGGTTGACCAGTCTCACGCTATATCATGACAGTCAGTTTTCGGCTTTCTCTACTGAGGTGCTCGTCCGGATGAACCAGGGCACAATCGCAGTAGTTCTCCTGGTGCTACCTTAGCCGGTAAAGCGGAACGTAAGGCACCAAAACACAGGAGCCGGGCAAACCCAACATTTGACCAAAGACAATGATTCGGAGCTGATGCATATAGGGCCAAACTCGCGACGCCGAACACTCCCTAAGGTATTCGGTCTTTGTGGTATAAACCGGGCCTAAATAATGGCCTTTGTAAGAAGCCCCTTGTGTCCAGGTACGTGCATTGTTCTGGCGTGGCCACATGCCAAGACGTCAGCATCCTTCTCAACGGTGGATATGTATCAACAAGAGACAGTAAAAAAGGTTTACGCAGGGTCTTAATCTAAAAAGAATCCTTGGAGCGGGTCCCTGCTGCACGTCTGCGCCTGTGTCTCCGTTGTGCCGTATCCTGGACGGGTGTAGCACGATGATCGTCTGTAAAAGAGAGGAATTTAGGTGAAAAAGTTGTCGTGCAAAAAGATAGTTTTTAAAGAAACCATGTATAATTCAAGATGAGAAAAATTGCCACTTGTCTGCGCGCGTTGAGCCCCTTGTATTGACAAATAGGGGTGTGACCATTTATTTGGTATAAATAGCGGCGCCGGACTTGATCTGGTCTGGCGCCTTTAGTGTGCGGCTGCCAGCAGCCGCACTCTCTTCGGCGCGCAGAGATCGCTTGATATTTCCGTTCACTGAAATGATGCCACGTGGACCGGGCATCTTGAGTGTGAGGGAGGCGTAGTGTGGTATTGCATTAAAGCGAGCGAAAGCTTCGCGTCCAGCAGTGCTTGATAGCCACTTTGGAACGGAGCGATGTGGAAGGTTAAATGCTCGCGACGGAAGTTATCGGGGGAGCCGAATATAACTTGTAGCAGGAGGGAGCCCGTACAACGAGCCCCTGGGCCTGGCGTTACTCCTTTAAAGGTAGTATTGCTATGGCGAATTTTTGTTGGGTCTAACCCCATCCCGCGGATTGTATCCTGATATATTAGGTTTAGATTGCTGCCACCGTCCATCAAGACTCGTGTGAAGTGATATCCGCCAATTACTGGGTCTAATACCAGGGCAGCCCATCCTGCGCGTCGGATACTTGCTGAGTAATCGCGATGGTCGAAAGTGATCGGTTGAGACGACCAGTGGCAGGACTTCGCGGTGACAGGCACTTGGGTATATTTTCCTGGGAGTGCCGCGTTGTTTTTTCCCTTGATCACGTGTAACACGTTTACTGTTTTGACTTCTGGTGGAAATTTCTTTTGTTCCCCAGTGTCTTGCTTGGGAGGCTCGTCCTCGTCTTCACTTGGTGTATCCTCCCCCTTGTGTACGGCGTTGAGCTTGCCGGACTGCTTGAAGACCCAACATTCTCTGTGGGTATGATTAGCAGGTTTACCAGGGGTACTATGGATCTGACATACTTGGTCCAGAATTTTGTTGAGGCTGGACAGTTCATCCCTGGTGCCTTTAGAGGGCGGCTTTGCTGACCTGGCCGAGAGCTTTTGAATCCGGCGTTTACTGCCGTGCCCTTCGTGCTGTTTCTTTATTCCGGCGTTTGTTATTGCTTGTTGCGCCGTGATTTCCCGTTTCCATCTCTAACTTCAGATGTACTGGGGTCGCTGGTGCTGCATCTGGCTAGCCAGCTGTCCTCACCCGCGCAAAAGCGGGTCATGAGGCTTGTTAATGCGGCCATCGTTCTCGGCTTATTTTGGCCGAGGTATCTGGCGAGCCATTCGTCATGGACGCTATGCTTAAAAGCTGCCAAGGCTTCGGCGTCGGACAGTCGACAATCTGGTTCTTTTTAGTAAGAAACCTGTTCCAAAGCTTTCGGGCTGACTCTCCAGGCTGTTGAGTTATATGACTCAAATCGTCCGCATCCGGAGGTCGGACATAAGTCCCTTGAAAATTTGCCCGAAAGGCGTCTTCGAGCTCTTCCCAACTTCCAATGGAGCTTTCGGGGAGGCCTTTAAGCCAGTGACGAGCTGGCCCTTTGAGCTTGAGGGGTAAGTACTTGATGGCGTGGAGATCATCTCCTCGAGCCATATGGATATGAAGGATGTAGTCCTCAATCCAGACCCCAGGGTCTGTTGTTCCGTCGTATGTCTCTATGTTTACGGGTTTGAATCCCTCTGGAAATTCATGGTCCAGCACCTCATCGGTGAAACATAGGGGGTGTGCGGCACCCCTGTAGCTGGGTGTACCGCGTTGTTCGGATGTTTGTTGTGTTGCATTGTATGCTGGGGCGCGCTTGCGTGGTCCATAGATGGATCTTGTTGCGCCGTCCTTTGGGTGCGAGCCCTCGCATGGGTCGCGTGTTGTATTGTGAGTGGCGTTGTATGCCGCTCTGTGTTGGTAGAGGGGTCGTTCTATCCGGCCAGGTGGCTGCTTTGATATTTGGTTGTGGGGGGTCTGAGGCCTCCTCATCGAATTCAGGTAGCAGCTTCCGCTTTGGGTAGCTCTTGGAGGGGCGATTGTCGCCGTACCTCGCTGCTGTGTTGAGTATTTTACTCCATCTGATTTGGAGTGTGTCTTGCAGGCCTTGAGCCTTTGCTTCTGCTTTTTAAGACTCCTCGCGGTGGCAACAAGCCTTTTACGGGCATTCTGCTGCTCCGGGTGCCTGTCCGGCGTTATGTCGTCCGGACCATTATCCTTGATAGAATTTGTTTGTTCGGTTTGATTATCCGGATTGCCGTTGTCCGGCAGCGGTTCGCCCTGCTCCAGCGCTGGGTCTGTGTGATCGTTATTTCTGTCGAGGCGGGATTTGGGGCGGCGCTTGCGTCGCCGCTTTGACTGCTTCTCGAGGGAACAAGCCTTCGGTGCGTCCTTCCGCTCCTCGTCGTCATCTTTTGGTGCGTCCACCATGTATACGTCATATGACGAGGTGGCTTTCCAGGGCCCAATAGGCGCTGGTTCTTCATCGTCTCCTTCATCGGCGTCCATACCGTCGATGTCTTCGGAGTCGAAGTCGAGCATGTCGGTTAAATCGTCGACAGTGGCTACAAAGTGGGTGGTGGGTGGGCTTTGAATTTCTTCATCGTCCGTATCCCAACCTTGCTGACCGTAGTCCGGCCAGGGCTCTCCTGATAAAGAGAGAGACTTTAGTGTCTTCAGAATATCGCCGAAAGGCGAGTGCTGAAAGATGTCCGTGGCAGTAAACTCCATGATCGGCGCCCAATCGGATTCGATCGGCAGGGGCGCGGAGGGTTCGGAGTCCGGAGAGGAGTCCGGCTCCTTGGAGTCACGAGTCTCGCGGAGTGCGGGGCTGGTGTTCGGCTCGATCACCATTGGGATCGCAGCCCCCGAGGCGGCGTCCAACCACCCATCCTCGATCGGCGCAGTTGGCTCCGAATTAAGGGTCGAAGCCGATGCGGGTGCGGCCTCCAGGGCACTGTTCGGCGGCAGAGCTAGATCATGCTCGTCGTGACAGTGCGGCGCGCTCGGCAGTGGCTCGAATCCGTCGAGATCAAGTCCCCGCGGATGTCAGCCGTGTAGTTTAAACTTCCAAATCTGACCTGACGGCCAGGGGCATAGCTTTCGATCTGCTCCAGATGGCCAAGTGAATTGGCCCGCAGTGCGAAGCCGCCGAAGACGAAGATCTGTCCGGGGAGGAAGGTCTCCCTGGACTGCATCGCTATTGATGATCGTAGGAGCCATCAAGCCTAACGGCGACGACACAGAGGAACTCTCAATGAAAGCACCAATGTCGGTGTCAAAACCGGCGGATCTCGGGTAGGGGGTCCCGAACTGTGCGTCTAGGCCGGATGGTAACAGGAGGCAAGGGACACGAAGTTTTACCCAGGTTCGGGCCCTCTTGATGGAGGTAAAACCCTACGTCCTGCTTGATTAATATTGATGATATGGGTAGTACAAGAGTAGATCTACCACGAGATCGGAGAGGCTAAACCCTAGAAGCTAGCCTATGGTATGATTGTTGTTCTCTATGTTGTCCTACGGACTAAAACCCTCCGGTTTATATAGACACCGGAGAGGGTTAGGGTTACACAAAGTCGGTTACAATGGTAGGAGATCTACATATCCGTATCGCCAAGCTTGCCTTCCACGCCAAGGAAAGTCCCTTCCGGACACGGGACGAAGTCTTCAATCTTGTATCTTCATAGTTCAGGAGTCCGGCTGAAGGTATAGTCCGGCCATCCGGACACCCCCTAATCCAGGACTCCCTCACGCAGCCCACCACCCTCGTGGGGCCCTCGTGTCCTTCCCGGACTGCTACTTATTTTTCTATTTTTCTAAATATTCCAAAACAGAGAAATATTGCCTTAGAAATTGTTTTGGAGTCGGTTTACTTACCGTACCACATACCTATTCCCTTTCGGAGTCTGAAACGTTCCGGAAAGTGTCCCTTATGTATTCCTCCGGGGTTACAGTTTCAATAATATTGGTTTCAACATTTATGGGATTACCTGAGATATAATGTTTGATTCTTTGACCGTTTACCACCTTCGGATTTGTGCCTTCGAAGTTGTTGATTTTTATTGCACCGGAACGATAGACCTCCTCGATAACATAGGGGCCTTCCCATTTAGAGAGAAGTTTTCCTGCAAAAAATCTTAAACGAGAGTTGTATAGCAATACATAATCACCTACATTAAACTCATGCTTTTGTATCCTTTTGTCATGCCATCTTTTAACTTTTTCTTTAAATAACTTGGCATTTTCATATGCTTGGGTTCTCCATTCATCAAGTGAGCTAATATCAAATAACCTCTTCTCACCGGCAAGTTTGAAATCATAGTTGAGCTCTTTAATAGCCCAATATGCCTTATGTTCTAGTTCGAGAGGTAAGTGACATGCTTTTCCATATACATTTTATATGGAGACATACCCATAGGATTTTTGTATGCAGTTCTATATGCCCATAATGCATCATCAAGTTTCTTGGACCAATTCTTTCTAGACCTATTAACAGTCTTTTGCAAAATTAATTTGAGCTCTCTATTTCTCAACTCTACTTGACCACTAGATTGTGGGTGATAAGGAGATGCAATTCTATGATTAACATCATATTTAGCAAGAATTTTACGGAAAGCACCATGAATAAAGTGTGAACCACCATCAGTCATTAAATATCTGGGGACACCAAACCTCGGAAAAATAACTTCCTTAAGCATTTTGATAGAAGTGTTATGATCAGCACTACTAGTTGGAATAGCTTCTACCCACTTAGTAACGTAATCAACAGCAACTAAAATATGTGTATATCCATTAGAGGCAGGAAAAGGTCCCATATAATCAAAGCCCCAAACATCAAACGGTTCAATAACAAGAGAATAATTCATATGCATTTCTTGACGTCTACTAATATTACCAATTATTTGACATTCATCACATGACAAGACAAACTTACGGGCATCCTTGAAGAGAGTAGGCCAATAAAAACCAGATTGCAATACCTTATGTGCAGTTCTATCTCCAGCGTGGTGTCCTCCATAAGACTCGGAATGACACTTGCATAGGATCTGTTCCTGTTCATGCTCAGGTACACAACGTATAATAACACCATCTACTCCTTCTTTATAAAGATGTGGGTCATCCCAAAAGTAATGTCTCAAGTCATAGAAGAATTTTTTCTTTTGCTGGTATGTGAAGCTAGGTGGTATAAACTTAGCAACAATATAATTAGCATAATCAGCATACCATGGAGTACTACGAGAAGTACTTATAACATTTAATTGTTCATCGGGAAAGTCATCGTTAATAGGTAGTGGGTCATCAAGAATATTTTCTAACCTAGATAAGTTGTCTGCAACGGGGTTCTCAGCTCCCTTTCTATCAACAATATGCAAATCAAATTCTTGTAGCAAGAGAACCCATCTAATAAGTCTAGGTTTAGCATCTTTCTTTTCCATAAGGTATTTAATAGCAGCATGATCAGTGTGAATAGTTACTTTAGAATCAACAATATAAGGTCTGAACTTATCACAAGCAAATACAACTGCTAAAAGTTCTTCTTCAGTAGTAGCATAATTTCTTTGAGCATTATCTAGAGTCTTACTAGCATAATGGATAACTTTAATTTCTTATCAACTCTTTGCCCTAAAACAGCACCTACAACATAATCACTAGCATCACACATAATTTCAAAGGGTAAATTCCAATCAGGTGGCTGAACAACAGGTGGAGAGACTAATGCTTTCTTAAGTATTTCAAATGCTTCTACACAATCATCATCAAAGACAAATGGTATATCTTTTTGCAATAAATTAGTCAGAGGCCGAGAAATTTTTGAGAAGTCCTTAATGAACCTCCTATAAAATCCAGCGTGACCAAGGAAACTTCTTATACCTTTGACGTCCTTGGGACATGGCATCTTTTCAATATCATCAACCTTGGCTTTATCAACTTCAATACCTCTTTCAGAAACTTTGTGCCCCAAGACAATACCTTCATTAACCATAAAGTGGCACTTTTCCCAATTCATGACAAGATTAGTTTCTTCACATCTCTGCAAAACTCGATCAAGATTGCTCAAGCAATCATCAAAGGAGGAACCATAGACGGAAAAGTCATCCATGAAAACCTCACAAATCTTTTCACAAAAGTCAGAGAATATAGCCATCATGCATCTTTGAAAGGTAGCAGGTGCATTACATAAACCAAAAGGCATACATCTATAAGCAAAAGTACCAAAAGGGCATGTAAAAGTAGTCTTTGATTGATCTCTAGCCGACACAGGTATTTGAGAGAAACCATAATAACCATCTAGAAAGCAATAATGTGTATGTTTGCATAATCTTTCTAGCATTTGATCAATAAAAGGTAAGGGGTAATGATCTTTCTTAGTAGCTTTATTTAATTCGCGGAAATCAATTACCATCCTATAACCTGTGATAATTCTTTGTGGAATCAATTCATCTTTATCATTAGGAACAACAGTAATACCTCCCTTCTTAGGGACACAATGGACAGGACTTACCCACTTACTATGAGCAACGGGATAAATTATACCTGCCTCCAGAAGCTTAAGTATTTCTTTTCTTACCACTTCTTTCATTTTAGGATTCAGACGTTGTTGAGGATCACGAACTGGTTTGGCATCTGCTTCCAAATTTATTTTATGTTGACATAGAGTGGGACTAATGCCCTTATGATCATCAAGAGTATATCCAATAGCAGCACGATGCTTCTTCAGAGTTTTAAATAATCTTTCTTTTTCATGCTCTGAAAGGTTAGCACTAATAATAACAGGATATATCTTCTTTTCATCAAGATAAGCATATTTAAGATTATCAGGCAACGGTTTAAGCTCCAACACGGGATCACCCTTGGGTGGAGGAGGATCTCCTAAAATTTCAACAGGCAAATTGTGTTGCAGAATAGGTTCCTATTTAAAGAATACTTCATCTATTTCCCTTCTTTCATTCATGAACATATCATTTTCATGGTCTAGCAAATAGTGTTCTAAAGGATCACTAGGAGGTACGGCAATAGAAGCAAGACCAATAATTTCATCCTTACTAGGTAATTCTTCCTCATGATGTTGTTTACTAAATTTAGAGAAATTAAACTCATGAACCATATCATCCAAACCAACAGTAACAATATTCTTAGTGCAGTCTATGGTAGCATTGACGGTATTTAAGAAGGGTCTACCAAATATAATGGGAAAAAAGCTATCTTGTGGAGAAGTAAGAACAAGAAAATCAGCAGGATATTTAGTTTTCCCACACAAGACTTCAACATCTCTAACAATTTCAATTGGTGCAATAGTATCTCTATTAGCAAGTTTAATAGTAACATCAATATCTTCTAACTCAACAGGTGCAATTTCATTCTTAATTTCTTTGTATAAGTCATGAGGTATAACACTAGCACTAGCACCCATATCACATAAGCCATGATAACAATGATCTCCTATTTTAACAGAAATAACAGGCACGCCTACCACAGGTCTATGTTTATCCTTATCACACAGTTTAGCAATTCTAGCAGTTTCACCTTCGAACTGAATAACATGCCCATCAATATTACCAGACAAGAGATCTTTAACAATAACAATATTAGGTTCTACTTTAACTTGCTCAGGAGGTGTATAAGTTCTAATATTGCTTTTACGAACAACAGTTGAAGCTTTAGCATGATCCTTTATTCTAACAGGGAAAGGTGGTTTCTCAATATAAGAAGTAGGAACAATAGGATCATTATAAGTGACAGTCTTCTCTTCAACTTTAATAGGTGCAGCTACTTTTACTTCTATGGGAGGATGATATTTAAACCACTTCTCCTTAGGGATATCAACATAGGTAGCAAAAGATTCACAGAAAGAAGCTACTATCTCAGAATCAAGTCCATATTTAGTGCTAAACTTACAGAAAATATCGGTATCCATAAAAGATTTAACACAATCAAACTTAGGTGTCATACCTGACTCCTTACCTTCGTCGAGGTCCCAATCTTCAGAGTTTCGTTTAATTCTATCCAATAAATTCCATCTGAATTCAATAGTCTTCATCATAAAAGAGCCAGCACAAGAAGTATCGAGCATGTGCGATTGTTTTCAGAAAGCCGAGCATAAAATTTGTATAATTATTTCTCTCTGGAGCTCATGATTGGGGCATGAATATAACATTGATTTAAGCCTCCCCCAAGCTTGAGCGATGCTTTCTCCTTCGCGAGGCCAGAAATTATATATATAATTGCGATCACGATGAACAATATGCATAGGGTAATACTTTTGATGAAATTCCAGCTTCAATCTTTTATAGTCCCACGATCTCATATCATCACATAGCCTATACCATATCAATGCGTCTCCCTTCAAAGATAAAGGGAAGACCTTCTTCTTAGCAACATCATCGGGTATACCTGCAAGCTTAAATAATCCACAAACTTCATCCACATATATTAAGTGCTCATCAGGATGCTTTGTTCCATCTCCTGTAAAAGGATTAGCTAGCAGTTTTTCCATTATACCCGAAGGAAATATAAAAGCAGTTTCATTTTCAATAGGTTCAGTAGGTTGAGGAGCAACTCTTTGCTCTACTGGACGGGGTGAAGATACCCCGAACAAGCCCCTCAGAGAATTACTTTCCATAGTAACAAGTGATAGTAAATTTCAGCACAATATATAAATTTTCCTTACCAAATTAATTCCACCTACAAAAGGTGCTTCACTCCCCGGCAACGGCGCCAAAAAAGAGTCTTGATGACCCACAAGTATAGGGGATCTATCGTAGTCCTTTCGATAAGTAAGAGTGTCGAACCCAACGAGGAGCAGAAGGAAATGATAAGCAGTTTTCAGCAAGGTACTCTCTGCAAGCACTGAAATTGTCGGTAACAGATAGTTTTGTGATAAGATAATTTGTAATGAATAGCAAGTAATAAAAGTAAATAAGGTGCATCAAGATAGACCAATCCTTTTTGTAGCAAAGGACAAGTCTGGACAAACTCTTATATGAAGGAAAGCGCTCCCGAGGACACATGGGAATTATCGTCAAGCTAGTTTTCATCACGATCATATGATTCGCGTTCGGTACTTTGATAATTTGATATGTGGGTGGACTGGTGCTTGGGTACTATATATCCTTACTTGGACAAGCATCCCACTTATGATTAACCCCCATTGCAAGCATCCGCAACTACAACAGAAGTATTAAGGTAAACCTAACCATAGCATGAAACATATGGATCCAAATCAGCCCCTTACGAAGCAACGCATAAACTAGGGTTTAAGCTTCTATCACTCTAGCAACCCATCATCTAATTATTACTTCCCAATGCCTCCCTCTAGGCCCAAACAATGGTGAAGTGTCATGTAGTCGACGTTCACATGACACCACTAGAGGGATGACAACATACATCTCATCAAAATATTGAACGAATACCAAATTCACATGACTACTTATAGCAAGACTTCTCCCATGTCCTCAGGAACAAACGTAACTACTCACAAAGCATATTCATGTTCATAATCAGAGGGGTATTAATATGCATAATGGATCTGAACATATGATCTTCCACCAAATAAACCAACTAGCATCAACTACAAGGAGTAATCAACACTACTAGCAACCCACAGGTACCAATATGAAGTTTGGATACAAAGATTGGATACAAGAGATGAACTAGGGTTTGAGATGAGATGGTGCTGGTGAAGATGTTGATGGAGATTGACCCCCTCCCGATGAGAGGATCGTTGGTGATGACGACGGTGATGATTTCCCCCTCCCGGAGGGAAGTTTCCCCGGCAGAACAGCTCTGCCGGAGCCCTAGATTGGTTCCGCCAAGGTTTTGCCTCGTGGCGGCGGAGTTTCTTCCCCAAATCTTGCTTATGATTTTTTCTCGGACGAAAGACCTCATATAGCAGAAGATGGGCATCGGAGGGCCACCAGGGAGCCCACGAGGCAGGGGGCGCGCCCCCCACCCTCGTGGCCAGGGTGTGGGCCCACTCTGGAACTTCTTTCGCCCAATATTTTTTATATATTCTCGAAATAAATTCTGTGAAGTTTCAGGACTTTTGGAGCTGTGCAGAATAGGTCTGTAATATTTGCTCCTTTTCCAGCCTAAAATCCCAGTTGTCGGCATTCTCCCTCTTCATGTAAACCTTGTAAAATAAGAGAATAGGCATAAGTATTGTGACATGATGTGTACTAACAACCCATAATGCAATAAATGTCGATATAAAAGCATGATGCAAAATGGACGTATCAGATACCTCTCCGATACACGGAGTGACAAATCCTAATCTTGATCTATACCAACTCAACAAACACCTTCGGAGACACGTGTAGAGCATCTTTATAATCACCCAGTTACGTTGTGATGTTTGATAGCACACAAGGTGTTCCTCCGGTATTCAGGAGTTGCATAATCTCATAGTCAGAGGAATATGTATAAGTCATGAAGAAAGCAATAGCAATAAAACTAGACGATCATAATGCTAAGCTAACGGATGGGACTTGTCCATCACATCATTCTCCTAATATGTGATCCCTTTCATCAAATGACAACACATGTCTATGTTAGGAAACTTAACCATCTTTGATTAACGAGCTAGTCTAGTAGAGGCTTATTAGGGACACCGTGTTTTGTCTATGTATCCACACATGTATCAAGTTTCCGGTTAATACAATTCTAGCATGAATAATAAACATTTATCATGATGTAAGGAAATATAAATAACAACTTTATTATTGCCTCTAGGGCATATTTCCTTCAGTCTCCCACTTGCACTAGAGTCAATTATCTAGTTCATATCGCCATGTGATTTAACACCAATAGTTCACATCACCATGTGACCAACACCCAAAGGGTTTACTAGACTCAATAATCTAGTCCACATCACCATGTGATTAACACCCAAAGAGTACTAAGGCTTGATCATGTTTTGCTTGTGAGAGAAGTTTAGTCAACAAGTCCGCCACATTCATATCTGTATGTATTTTGCAATTTCTATGTCTACAATGCTCTGCATGGAGCTACTCTAGCTAATTGCTCCCACTTTTAATATGTATCCATATTGAGACTCGGAGTCATCCAGATCAGTGTTAAAGCTTGCATTGACATAACTCTTTACGATGAACTCTTTATCACCTCCATAACCGAGAAATATTTCCTTACTCCTCTAAGGATAATTTTGACCGTTGTCAAGTGATCTACTCTTGGATCACTATTCTACCCCTTTGCCAAACTCATGGCAAGGTACACAATAGGTTTGGTATACAACATGGCATACTTTATAGAACTTATGGCTGAGGCATAGGGAATGACTTTCATTCTCTCTCTATCTTCTACCGGTGTTGGGTTTTGAGTCTCACTCAACTTCATACCTACAACTCAAGCAAGAACTCCTTCTTTGACTAATCCATTTTGAACTCCTTCAAAATCTTATCAAGGTATGTACTCATCGAAAGTCTTATCAAGCGTCTTGATCTATCTTTATAGATCTTGATGCCCAATATGTAAGTAGCTTCACCGAGGTCTTTCTTTGAAAAAACTCCTTTTAAACACTCCTTTATGCTTTCCATAAAATTCTACATCATTTCCGATCAACAATATGTCATTCACATATACCTATCAGAAAAGCTATAGTGCTCCCACTCACTTTCTTGTAAATACAGGCTTCACCACAAGTCTGTATAAAACTATATGCTTTGATCAACTCATCAAAGCATATATTCCAACTCCGAGATGCTTGCACCAGTCCATAGATGGATCGCTGGAGCTTGCACACTTTGTTAGCACCTTTAGGATTGACAAAACCTTCTGGTTGCATCATATACAACTCTTCTTTAATAAATCCATTAAGGAATACAAATTTTACATCCATTTTCCAGATTTCATAAAATGCAGCAATTGCTAACATGATTCAGACAGACTTTAAGTATTGATACGAGTGTATAAATCTCATCGTAGTCAACACCTTGAACTTGTCGAAAACCTTTTTGCGACAATTCAAACTTTGTAGATAGTAAACACTACTATCAGCGTCCGTCTTCCTCTTGAAGATCCATTTATTCTCAATGGCTTGCCGATCATCGGGCAAGTCGATCAAAGTCCATACTTTGTTCTCATAATGGATCCCATCTCAGATTTCATGGCTGCAAGCCATTTCATGTAATCTGGGCTCATCATCGCTTCCTCATAGTTCGTAGGTTCGTCATGGTCTGGTAACATGACTTCCATAACAGGATTACCGTACCACTCTGGTGCGGACCGTACTCTGGTTGACCTACGAGGTTCGGCAGTAACTTGATCTGAAGTTTCATGATCATCATCATCAGCTTCCTCACTAATTGGTGTAGGAATCACTGGAACTAATTTCTGTGATAAACTTCTTTCCAATTTGGGAGAAGGTACAATTACCTCGTCAAGTTCTACTTCCCTCCCACTCACTTCTTTCGAGAGAAACTCCTTCTCTAGAAAGGATCCATTTTTAGCAACAAATATCTTGCCTTCGGATCTGTGATAGAAGGTGTGCCCAACAGTTTCTTTTGGGTATCCTATGAAGACGCACTTTTCCGATTTGGGTTCGAGCTTATTAGTTTTGAAACTTTTTCACATAAGCATCGCAACTCCAAACTTTAAGAAATAACAACTTAGGCTTCTTGCCAAACCACAGTTCATACGGTGTCGTATCAACGGATTTAGATGGTGCCCTATTTAACGTGAATGCAGCTATCTCGAATGCTTAACCCCAAAACAATAGTGGTAAATTGGTAATAGACATCATAGATCGCACCATATCTAATAAAGTGCGTTTACGACATTTGGACACACCATTACGCTGTGGTGTTCCAGGTGGCGTGAGTTGTGAAACTATTCCACATTGTTTTAAATGAAGGCCAAACTCGTAACTTAAATATTTGCCTCCATGATTAGATCGTAGAAACTTTATTTTCTTGTTACGTTGATTCTCAACTTCACTCTAAAATTCTTTGAACTTTTCAAATGTTTCAGACTTGTGTTTCATTAAGTAGATATACCCATATCTGCTCAAATCATCTGTGAAGGTCAGTGGCTCGCTCCATTGTTCCGGAAAACGGAGTCTTAGTCATCTTTCCCATGAGGCATGGTTCGCAAGCATCAAATGGTTTATAATCAAGTGATTCCAAAAGTCCATCCACATAGAGTTTCTTCATGTGCTTTACACCAATATGACCTAAACGACAGTGCCACTAGTATGTTGCACTATCATTATCAACTTTGCATCTTTTGGCATCAATATTATGAATATGTGTATCACTACGATCGAGATTCAATAAACCATTCACCTTGGGTGTATGACCATAGAAGTTTTTATTCATGTAAACAGAATAACAATTATTCTTTGACTTAAATGAATAACCGTATTGCAATAAACATGATCCAATCATATTCATGCTCAACGCAAACACCAAATAACATTTATTTTAGGTTCAACACTGATGACCCACAAGTATAGGGGATCAATTGTAGCTCTTTTCGATAAGTAAGAGTGTCGAACCCAACGAGAAGCAGAAGGAAATGACAAGTAGTTTTCAGTAAGGTAATGTCTGCAAGTGCTGAAATTGTAAGTAGCGAGTAGTTTGATAGCAAGATAATTTGTAACGAGCAAGTAACGATAATAGTAACAAAAGTGTAGCAAGGTAGCCCGATCCTTTTGAGGCAAAGGACAGGTCAAAACAGTCTCTTATGATAAACAAAGCGTTCTTGAGGGTACACAAGAATTTCATATAGTCACTTTCATCATGTTGGTTTGATTTGTGTTCGCTACTTTGATATGTGGGTGGACCGGTGCTTAGGTGTTGTTCTTACTTGAACAAACCTCCTACTTATGATTAACCCCCCTGCAAGCATCCGCAACTGCGAGAAAAGTATTAAGAATAAATTCTAACCATAGCATTAAACTCTAGGATCCAATCGGTCCCTTACGGAATAGTGCATAAACTGGGGTTTAAGTTTCTGTCACTCTCGCAACCCACCATCTATTTACTACTCCACAATGCATTCCCTTAGGCCCAAATATGGTGAAGTTTCATGTAGTCAACGTTCACATGACACCGCTAAGGGAATCACAACATACATACTATCAAAATATCGAATACATATCAAATTCACATGATTACTTGCAACATGATTTCTCATGTGACCTAAAGAACAAAAGTAACTACTCATAAATAATAATCATGCTCAAGATCAGAGGGGTATTAAATAGCATATTGGATCTGAACATATAAACTTTCACCAAATAAACCATATAGTAATCGACTACAAGATGTAACCAACACTACTAGTCACCCCCTAGCAACAATCTATAGTTCCGGTAACAAGATTGCATACAAGAGATGAACTAGGGTTTGAGATGATATGGTGCTGGTGAATATGTTGATGGAGATTGCCCTCCCCAAGATGGGAGAGTTGTTGGTGATGATGACGACGATGATTTCCCCCTCCGGGAGGGAAGTTCCCCCGGCAGAACCGCTCCGCCGGAGGGCAAAAGTTCTCCTGCCCAAGTTCCGCCTCAAGGCAGCGGCACTTCGTCCCGAAAGTCCTCTCTTTATTTTTTCTAGGTCAAAACCACTTATATACCAAAAGATGGGCACCGGAGGTGGCCGAGGAGGCCACAACCCACCAGAGGGCGCCTGGGGGGCCTGGCGCGCAGGTGGGTTGTGCCCACCTGGTGGCCCCCTATGGTGTTTATTAGCTCCAATATTCCTCAAACAATTCATAAAAATTCTCCGTAAAGTTTCAGCTCATTTGGAGTTGTGCAAAATAGGTGTCCTGACGTAGCTTTTCCAGGTCCAGATTTCCAGCTGCCATAATTCTCCCTCTTGGTGTGTTCCCTGTAAATTATGAGAGAAAAGGCATTATAATTACTCCAAAAGAATTATTATGGATAAAATCATTATAAATAACAGCAAGGAAACATGATGCAAAATGTATGTATCAACTCCCCAAGCTTAGACCTCGCTTGTCCTCAAGCAAAACCCAAAATCGAAAAACATGTCCACATGCTTTGAGAGAGAGGTGTCGATAAAAAAAAATATGGACATAGAAGCATCATGTTGATTATTATAGCCGCAACAAAATTAAACATAGGACTTTTATCATGGAACTTGCATCATATACTTCCTATGAATAAGTAACCGTTCATCACATAATTGAAGTATAAAGCAAAAACTCTATCAGAAACCAACAAACTATGTTCTGAGTCAACTTCGCAACTACAATTCATCATCTTTTCAGGAAGAGTCACGTGCCGGAGCCTTTAGGCAAGTCCACATACTCAACCATCATATAGTCTTCTATGATTGCTAACACTCATCTTGTACCTACGAACAAAACATTTCTACCAGACACATAGAAAGATAGGGACTTATGATTTTGCGTCCCAACATACTCACCTCAAGGGTAATGTCAACAATAATAACTCATGCTATCTATATTCAACTGGACACATATGCCTAGATCTTTCCTCACCACATGATGCTTGCCAAAAGATAAAAATAAAAGGAATAGAGGGAAAAATTTCAACTCTTTGCATAAAAGTAAAAGATAGGCCCTTCGCAGAGGAAAGCAGAGGTTGCCATGCGTTTATTTGTTTGTATGCTCAATCCCTTAGTGCAAGAGAATGTCACTTTGTATTGCCCCTTAAGATGACAACCTTTATTATGCAGTCTGTCACTTTTATTCTTTGTCATCCAAGTTCATACAACGCTCAATTTTCTATTACCCTAAATGATCTCACACTTTTAGAAGCAATTTTTATTACCTTTTTTCACCGATGACAACTTACTTGAGGGATCTTACTCAATCCCTAGGTAGGTAAGGTGGACACTTGAAAAAGATTTGGGTTTAAGGGTTTTTGGATGCACAAGTAGTATCTCTACTTACTATGGAATTTTTGGCTGGCAAAGATAGGGGGCAAGCATCACATGTTAAAGGATCTATGACAATATGACTTCTATGTGAATATAAACAAACACAAACCATTAAGTTGTCTTGCTTGTCCAACGTCAACAATTTTGGCATATGATATTTTGATGAGGGATCACAATCACAAAAAAATTCTAGGATAGTATATCTATATGCGAATCTTCTCTTCCCATATTAATTCTTTCATGAGTTGCATCATTGACTAATGCTATGTTTGTCAATCTCTAATAAAATTTTCTACCTATACTTTTCCTTATGTGGTGCCATCACCTACCATAGGATTAGTATATAATCTTTTCATTATTTATTTCCTTTCTTCATTTATTTCCTTTCTCTTTTTCTCTCTTCCTTATTTCTTTTCTTCATTTGCAGCATGAAAGTAAAGAAAGCAAAAACTAAAACTAACTTCATTATATAACTTGCACACGATTATAAGTATAGATCACTAAGCAAACTCTCAAAATAAGAAAGGATCAGACTAAACTTTATTTCATCTGGAAGCAAAAGATTGAACTAAGATAAGTAAAAGAAAAAGATAGTGAGATGATACGATACCGGGGCACCTCCCCCAAGCTTGGCGGAAGCCAAGGGGAGTGCCCATACCCGATACTCAATTCTCCTTTTGGTGGTGAAGGAGATATTCTGTCCTTGTAGGAGCTTGAAGAGGCCATGGTAGATGGGATCTGATAGAAAACAACAAGGAAAAAGAGAACAGAGGATTTCTCCGCGATACGGTGATCAACAGGTTCGGGAAGTATATATAGATCTTTTTATATTACAGGACAAGTATATGGTAGAAAAAACAGAGACAGGAGGTGTCCCAGGTGGGCAAAGCCCACCTAGGCGCATTACTAGGCTTGTCACGTCCGAATAGATAGCCGTCGACACGTGTCGAGGTACGTCCTCGCGATCCATAGATCGATCTGGTATGCCTTGCTCTGTTGTTCAGGTCCTGCCGGAGGTCATATGTATGACCACGAGCTGTTTTATCTTTGCCTTTATAACGAGGCGGGGTGGGTTGGTGTTCGGCTTGAGTTGCCGCTTTATCCCAACCATGTGGTAGTCGGTCAGCCCCATTGCGTGATGATGGTATGGGCTCCAGCGCCTCATCATCGAACTGAGGTAGAAATTTGCGCTTTGGGTAACTTTTGGCTGGGCGCTTAAGGCCGTATTGTTCGGCTGCCAGGACATCAGTCCATCTATCATTTAGCAGATCTTGATCAGCTTGAAGTTGTTCTGCTTCTTTTTCAGGCTTCTTGCAGTGGCTATTAGCTGGCGCTTGAAGCGCTCCTGCTCTAGAGGTTCTTCAGGCACAATGAAATCCTCGTTGCCGAGGCTCACCTCATCCTCGGAGAGTGGAAGATAATTACTGTCCTCCGAGTCTTCGTTTATGGCTTGTTCGCCAGGGCTAACTTGCCCATCTTCCCGTTCTTCTTGTTTGAAAGTTGCTTCAACGGGGTCTTCATTATCATCGGCACCGTCAGGAGTATTATCTTCTCCTATGTCGGTATTGCTATCTTGTGCATGACGTGACTTAGAGCGGCGCCACTGATGTCGGCGCTTAGGCTGTGTCCCAGGAGGTTTGTCCTCGACTGGATCTTCTTTGTCATCGTCGTTAGATTCTTTAGGCGTATCCACCACGTATACATCGTACGAAGAAGTGGCCGTCCAGCGTCGGGTAAACGGCGGGTTTTGGCCATGCTCCTTGTCTGCATCGTCATCCATACCGTCGATGTCTTCGGAGCCGTAATCGAGCATGTCTGTTAAGTCTTCGACAGTGTCTATAAAGTGGGTGGTGGGTGGGGAGTGAAATTCCCCGTCATCAGCTTCTAGTTCGAACCGGATATAGTTCGGCTGTGAATCCCCCGCTAAGGATAGATTTTTTAATGAGTTCAGCACATCGCCCAAAGGTGAGTGCCGGAAGATGTCCGCGGCACTGAATTCAGCGATCGATAACCGATCATGCTCGACATGCGCGGACGCACATAGTTCGAAACTTATAACCGGAAACGAGTCCGAGGTTCCGGAGACACAGGAATTACCGGAGGTTAGGTCTGTGTACAGCTCCAATGCCGTGGAGTCTGCGGCTTCCGTGGCGGGGTTGAGCTTCCTGTCCTCAGATGGCGCGACCTGCTCCGGATCTAAGGCCAGAGCGGTTACAGGTGCAATTTCCTGGGTATGGCCCGATGACAGATCTAACTCATGTCCATCGAGGCGACGGGGAGCGACTGCCGTGGTCTCGAATCCGTCGAAGATCAAGTCTCCGCAGATATCCGTGACGTAGTTCAAGCTCCCAAATCTGACCTGACGGCCAGGGGCGTAGCTGTCGATCTGCTCCACATGGCCAAGCGAGTTGGCCCGTAGTGCGAAGCCGCCGAACACAAAGATCTGTCCGGGGAGGAAGACTTCCCCTTGGACAACATCGTTGTAGATGATTGAAGGAGACATCAAACCTTTTGAGGACGACACAGTGGAACTCTCAATGAAAGCACCAATGTCGGTGTCAAAACCGACGGATCTCGGGTAGGGGGTCCCAAACTGCGCGTCTAAGGTCGATGGTAATAGGAGACAGGGGACACAATATTTACCCAGGTTCGGACCCTCTCTATGGAGGTAATACCCTACTTCCTGCTTGATTGATCTTGATGAATATGAGTATTACAAGAGTTGATCTACCACGAGATCGTAATGGCTAAACCCTAGAAGTCTAGCCCGTATGACTATGATTATGATTATATCTCGATCCGGACTAAGCCCTCCGGTTCATATAGACACGGAGGGGACTAGGGTTGTACAACATCGGTTACAGAGAAAGGAATCTTCATATTTGGTCGCCAAGCTTGCCTTCCACGCCAAGGAGGATCCCATCCGGACACGGGAGAGAGTCTTCGGTCTTGAATCTTCACAGCCCATTAGTCCGGCCCATGTCCAACAGGCCGGACGCCCGAGGACCCCTTAGTCCATGACTCCCTCAGAGGCGGCCGGCCTAGGGGGCGCTCCAAAGGGGGGGTCCAACTAGGACTCCCAATCCCAGTTGGACTCCCTTTCCTTTTCCGGAGGGGGAAAGAGGGAAGGGGGAGGAAGAGGAGAAGGAAAGGGGGCCCCTCCCTATAGGGAGGGGGCGTGGCTACCCCTTGTGGGCTGCCTCCCCTCTCCCCTATGGCCCATGTAGGCCCAATATTCCCCCGGGGGGTTCCGGTAACCCCTCGATACTCCGGAAAAATCCTCGAATCACTCGGAACCATTCTGATGTTCGAATACAACCTTCCAATATATGAATCTTTACCTCTCGCCATTATGAGACTCCTCGTCATGTCCGTGATCTCATCCGGGACTCCGAACAAACTTCGGTCACCAAAACACATAACTCATAATACAAATCGTCATCGAACGTTAAGCATGCGGACCCTACGGGTTCGAGAACCATGTAGACATAACCGAGACATATCTCCGGTCAATAACCAATAGCGGAACCTAGATGCTCATATTGGCTCCTACATATTCTACGAAGATCTTTATCGGTCAAACCACATAACAACATACGTTATTCCCTTTGTCATCGGTATGTTACTTGCCCGAGATTCGAGCGTCGGTATCATCAAACCTAGTTCAATCTCGTTACCGCAAGTCTCTTTACTCGTTCCATAATGCATCATCCCCCAAATAACTCATTAGTTACATTGCTTGCAAGGCTTATAGTGATGTGCATTCCCGAGAGGGCCCAGAGATACCTCTCCGATACACGGAGTGACAAATCCTAATCTTCGATCTATGCCAACTCAAACAAACACCTTCGGAGACACCTGTAAGAGCATCTTTATAATCACCCAGTTATGTTGTGATGTTGATAGCACATAGGGTGTTCCTCTGTATTTGGAGTTGCATAATCCCATAGTCAGGAGAATATGTATAAGTCATGAAGAAAGTAATAGCAATAAAACTAGATGGTCATAATGCTAAGCTAACGGATGGTTCTTGTTCGTCACATCATTCTCCTAATGATGTGATCCCGTTCATCAAATGACAACACATGTCTATGGTTAGGAAACTTAACCATCTTTGATTAACGAGCTAGTCTAGTAGAGGCTTATTAGGGACACTATGTTTTGTCTATGTATCCACACATGTATCAAGTTTCCGGTTAATACAATTCTAGCATGAATAATAAACATTTATCACAATATAAGGAAATATAAATAACAACTTTATTATTGCCTCTAGGGCAAGATTTCTCTTAGCTGTGTGCGGTGCCCCCTCTAGAGGCAATAATAAAGTTGTTATTTATATTTCCTTATATCATGATAAATGTTTATTATTCATGCTAGAATTGTATTCACCAGAAACTTAGTACATGTGTGAATACATAGAAAAACATAGTGTCCCTAGTATGCCTCTACTTGACTAGCTCGTTAATCAAAGATGGTTAAGTTTCCTGATCATAGACATGTGTTGTCATTTGATGAACGGGATCACATCATTAGAGAATGATGTGATGGACAAGACCCATCCGTTAGCTTAGCATATGATCGTTCAGTTTATTGCTATTGCTTTCTTAATGTCAAATACATATTCCTTCGACTATGAAATCATGCAACTCCCGGATACCGTAGGAATACCTTGTGTGCTATCAAACGTCACAACATAACTGGGTGAGCATAAAGATGATCTACAGTTATCTCCAAAGGTGTCTGTTGAGTTGGCATAGATCGAGATTAGGATTTGTCACTCTGTGTATCAGAGAGGTATCTTTGGGCCCTCTCGGTAATGCACATCACTATAAGCCTTGCAAGCAATGTGACTAATAAGTTAGTTGTGGGATGATGCATTAGGAACGAGTAAAGAGACTTGCCGGTAACGAGATTGAACTAGGTATGATGATACCAACGATCGAATCTCGGGCAAGTAACATATCGATGACAAAGGGAATGATGTATGTTGTTATGCGGTTTGACCGATAAAGATTTTCATAGAATATGTAGGAGCCAATATGAGCATCCAAGTTCAGCTATTGGTTATTGACCGGAGATGTGTCTCGGTCATGTCTACATAGTTCTTGAGCCCGTAGGGTCCGCATGCTTACCGTTCAATGACGATTTGTATTATGAGTTATGTGTTTTGGTGACCAAAGTTTGTTCGGAGTCCCGGATGAGAATCACGAACATGATGAGGAGTCTCGAAATGGTCGAGAGGTAAAGATTCATATATTGGAAGGTTATATTCAGACATCAGAATGGTTTCGAGTGATTCGGGTATTTTTCCGGAGTACCGAGGGGTTACCGGAACCCCTCGGGGAAGTGTTGGGCCAACATGGGCCTAAGGGAGAGAGAGGGAAGCCCGCGGGGGTTGGCCATGCGCCTCCCTCCTAGGGAGTCCGAATAGGACAAGGAGGAGGGGGCGGCGCCCCCCTTCCCTTTCCCTCTCCCTCTCCTTCATATTCCCTCCGGTGGAGAAAGGAAAAGAGGGGGGAATCCTACTTGGACTAGGGGTCCAAGTAGGACTCCTCCCATGGCACGCCCCTCCTGGCCGCCGGCCTCTCTCCCCCTCCTTTATATACGTGGGCAAGGGGCACCCCAAAGGCACACCAAGATTTCTCTTAGCTGTGTGCGGTGCCCCCCTCCATAGTTTACTCCTCTGGTCATGGCGTCGTAGTGGTTAGGTGAAGCCCTGCGCGGATCACATCATCATCACCGTCACCACGCCGTTGTGTTGTCGGAACTCTCCCTCGACCCTCTACTGGATCAAGAGATCGAGGGACGTCATCGAGCTGAACATGTGTTGAACACGGAGGTGTCGTACGTTCGGTAATTGGACCGGTTGGATCGTGAAGACGTTCGACTACATCAACCGCATTAACCTAACGCTTCCGCTTTCGGTCTACGAGGGTACGTGGACACACTCTTCCCCTCTCATTGCTATGCATCTCCTAGATAGATCTTGCGTGATCGTAGGATTTTTTTTGAAATTGCATGCTACGTTCCCCAACAGTTGGAGCATCCAATTACAAGCTAGAAAACGATGATACATTGTGTTTGGCATGGATTAGTGCCTCTCTTGATGCATGTAGTTGCACCGATCAAACTAAGGACACCTTTTGGAGGCGGATTGATGAGCATTTTCAACGCAATGTGAAGTTTCTCTCCAACCGAACACAAGGTTCAATCCGAGGTTTTCATAGTACAATTCTAAACTGTTGCAACTAGTTGTGTGGTTGTGTTGATCTGATTGAATGCCCCTCCGAGTGGAGTGCCAGTAGGGGAGCATTCCAACTACATCCAAGCACTACACAAACAAAAATGGGAAGAATGGCAACAATCTCTTTACTTTGTTGCATTGTTGGGTAATGAGAATTGGGCGAGACGGAATTGAAAATTACACCAAAGGGCCGGACTAAGCATGTCCTTTTCCATTTGATCTTGATGGTGATGAAGAGCTTGAGTTTTTTTGTGTGGGGTAGCTTGAGGTTGATAATGATGATGAGAGAGATAGAAGTCTCACTCAAGACAAAGAGCCCTAATAGGAGGAGTGCACAACGAATACCTTCACGAGATTGTACCTATATGTAATATGACGATGAACTATTTTCGATGATATTCTCACGGAACTCTTGCGCGATATGGTTTGAGTTTACATTTGAAACATAAAATTTAACATTTGAAATGTTGTTAATTAAATAGTGATTTTGCACTAGATGTGAAAACATAGTTGAAAGGTTTGAGAATTTGCCAGAGTAGAAGGAATAGGAGAGTCCGTGCATAAGACCAAAAATTTGTTGAAAAAGGAGCCTGAAATCGAAAGACAGAACACATGTCCAGATCAGACCAAACTACACCAAAGGGCAGGATTAAGCAATGTCCACTTCCAATGGATCTTGATGGTGATGAAGACCTTGAGGTTAATAATGAGATATATATATATATATATATATATATATATATATATATAGAGAGAGAGAGAGAGAGAGAGAGAGAGGTCTCACTCCAAGACAAAGAGGCCTAATAGGAGGAATGTCAAGAAGACCTTCATGAGATTATATCTAAAAGAGTAGAGTTGGAGACCAACCGTAAGCAAGACAATGCATTAAGGTGGAATGAGCTCAAGGAGATCGAGGATGATACATGATAGGTTGAGGGTCAAGGTGAAGCTATGAGATGTGCACGTAAAATATTGATGAGCAGAAGATGAAGACCCAAGAGCGTAGGCTTGCTCATGAGAAGGACATGTTGAGGGTCAAAGTAGAGAACAAAATAAGAGGAAGGAGCAAGAGGCAATGCGCATGTTCATGGACACAGACGAGGTGAATGAAATACAAGAGCGCATCACAAACTCTCGTGGACTCGTGGTTGTGGAGAGATCTTGGCTTCCGAGGTGCCATGGGAGGACACCTCGGTGGAGGTAGTAGGAGTGACAACGCGCGTTTATGGATGCACTTTGTTTTACGCTATGTGTTCTTGCTCTTTGATGATACATCTAATACGATGATAAACTATTTTCAATGACATTTTTATGGAACTCTTGCGCAATATGGTTTGAGCTCACAGAACGTGAAAAATAACATTTGAAATGTTGTTAATTAAATTGTGATTTTGCACTAGATGTGAAAATATAGCTGAAAGATTTGAGAATTGCCAGAGTAGAAGAAACAGGAGAGCCCGCGCACAAGGATTGTTGAAAGGGAGCCTGCAATCGAAAGGCAGAACACATGTCCAGATCAGACCAAACTCCTCCATCATCGTGCACTCGCGCTGCTTTACAAAACAAAAAGATATCACAGCAGATAGCCCGACAAGCTAGCACACACCTCCGTGTCATCCCATCTCATCTCCCCTCGCCCCGTCCCCGTCGGTAGGTCGCTCGCCCGTTCGGTACACCCGCCCCGCCCCGCCACGCCACGCCCGCGATTTCCCTCCTCTCCACGCATCTAGCGGGAAGCACCAACCAGTAGCAGCAGCTCGAGCGCGCGCCAGGCATGGCCGCGGCGGCGCACAAGCCCCTGGCCGCGATCACCGCCGACGACCTCGCCGCGGCGGGGGCGCCGGAGCCCGCCGCGCTCCACTCGGCGGTCCGCGGCGCGCTCGGCGCCGCCAGCGGCCGCGGGCCCGCCGCGGTGTGGGGGGAGCTCTCGCGGGGCGTGCTTCGCCCGGGGGTGCCCTTCGCCGTCCACCGGATGCTCTACTACGGCTGCTACGCCGGGTCCCCGTCCACCACGCCGCCCGCCTGGACGCCCGACCCGTGAGAGCTCCCGCCTCCCCGATCGAATACCGTGCCGAGGCTCACTCGCTTGCTTGCTCTAACGTGCTGGGGTTTCTGCAGCGAGGAGGCGGCCCTGACCAATGTTGGCCGCGTCCTGGAGGCGCGCGGGAATGAAATCATCGGCGAAGCGTACAAGGATCCAATCACCAGCTTCCGGGACTTCCACAAGTACTCCAACGAGAATCCAGAGGTGACCAGAGATTTTACTTCTCCCCCATGATATCACTGTACCTGCTAAGCTTCCAGAAGTGGACTTACATCTTCAGTTTGGTTTTTGTGTTTCAAGTACAGGCATATTGGAAGATGGTCTTTGAGGAGATGGGCATCACATTCAGCGTGGAGCCATCTTGCATCTTGCGTGACAGTGATGCGAACCCCGGTGGCGAGTGGTTGCCAGGGGCTGTGCTGAATGCTGCTGCGAATTGCCTGACTGCTAAACCCGGAAGGACTTCCAGCGACGTTGCCATTGTGTGGAGGGATGAGGGGAAGGATTCCGAGCCCCTCAACTTTGTGACTGTGGAGGAATTGAGGACAAAAGTTTGGTAATGATATAGTACTGTTCTAAAGATGACTAGTTCTGATCATATAACTTTGCTTGCTTCATTGAAATCTAACTCCAGAAGTGCTTCTTCTCACTTCTGTCTAGAGTAGCCTCGTGGCAAATGCGCTCGATGCACTTAATCTGGCAAAGGGGTCTGCTATTGCAATTGACATGCCTATGAATGTGAATGCCGTTGTTATCTACCTCACGATTGTGTTAGCGGGATACATTGTTGTCTCGATTGCAGACAGCTTTGCTGCACCTGCAATATCGACGAGGCTAAAGATATCAGAGGCAAAAGCAATTTTCACCCAGGTATTTAGTTAATCTGTACATGCTGTGTAATCGTCTAATATTATGCCTACTTTCTGAAATGTGTTTGTGCTTCAATATACAAAGGCGATGTTCTGGCAATATTGATAGTCTTTTGCTTGCCAGGATTGCATCCTTCGTGATGACAAGGAGCTGCCATTGTATAGGTGCGTTATTCAAGTGCAGAGAGCATTGATCTTAAATTCACAATCAGAATTTATTTCTCATACATCAGTTTTTGTTCTACAGTAGAGTTGTGGAGGCCAAAGCCCCTATGGCTATCGTGATCCCTGCACGGGGATCCACACCGATAAAAGGACTCCGTACTGATGACCTTTCATGGGAAGATTTTCTTGGAAGGGCTGACCATACCAAGTATGATGTTACTTTCTCACTATACCTTTCCTATTCTAACTGGCCAGTGTTCATTCTGCTGAATGATGCCCCCACCCCCGTCTGTAACTAGATTGCGCTAATATGACCAAAATTGCAGGGCTGGTATTTATACCGCAGTCGAGCAACCTGCCTACCAGTTCAGTAATATCCTATTTTCATCAGGGACCACAGGTGACCTTTAATTTGATATGTAGTGATTTGTTTATCAGTCCTAGTATAAATTTTCTATGTACAACTACCGTCATGTCTATTATTTGCATTAACATGCAGCATTATATCCTCACCACCTATTAATGGATTATGAGTTGATTCAGTTTCTATTCAAACTTCTGACAGCTCCTCGTGTTCAGGTGAGCCAAAGGCGATTCCTTGGACGCATTTGACCCCTCTTAAGGCAGCTGCTGATGGATGGTGTCACATGGATATTCGTAAAGGTGATGTTGTTGCGTGGCCTACAAACCTTGGTTGGATGATGGGTCCATGGCTTGTCTATGCCTCGCTATTGAATGGAGCATCTATGGCGCTGTATAATGGCTCCCCGAATAGTTCAGGTTTTGCGAAGTTTGTACAGGTAAAGATAGTTACATACATAGTTGACGATTCAATTTCGCAGAGTGTTGAAAAGCCGTATGTGTATTTTATTATCTCAGTTATGTTCATTTGGGAACTCAGTACTAATATCTTAATACATTTGGGTGCTCAGTACACACAGTAACAGCTGTTTAACATTACTTATGCACTCATGCCTTATTAGGAAAATTCAGTCCTTCATGGAAGAGGATTGTTATGCATACGTAACTTCTTGTGTTTTCTGTTGCACTGGGCAATATTGATCTGCACCGTCTGTTGTTAATTAAAGTAATGATTTATATCCGTTCTGCTCCTTACTGTTTATTTTATTGACTTGTAGGATGCTAAGGTGACAATGCTCGGAGTGGTACCCAGCATTGTTCGTACATGGAAAAATACGGATGGTACTGCAGGATTTGATTGGTCAAACATCAGGTAATTTCTGGATTAGTTGACCCTCTATGCCTTTTTTTCTGTTGTAACTTGCATAAGGGAAATAGTATGCTGATGCCATCTAGTTTGTCACTGGCACCATTCATCTATGCAGATGCTTTAGCTCAACTGGGGAGGCATCAAGTGTGGATGATTATTTGTGGCTGATGGGAAGAGCTTGCTACAAACCAGTAATCGAGTACTGTGGTGGCACAGAAATTGGTGGTGGGTTTATTACTGGATCCCTGTTGCAACCTCAAGCACTGTCAGCATTCAGTACACCTGCCATGGGTTGTAACCTGTTTATTCTTGACAGCAATGGGAATCCCTTGGTAAGTGTCAGCATGGAATTCTTTGAAGCATTTTGGGTCCATTAAGAATTGATGATCACATTTTCCCTACCAATATACATAGCAACTCATACATCAGTTTCATGTTGCCACCAAATGCTACTTTCCTACCACTTGCACATTCTTTCATTATTTGCTTAGACTCTAGCCGTCCATTATTAACTTCTCTCGGCCTAATGTCAGTGTGTTTCTTCAAACTTTACAGCCACAGGATTCTGCTGGTATTGGAGAACTTGCGCTTGATCCAACATTATTTGGGTCATCAACGACACTGCTAAATGCTGATCATCATGAGGTGTACTTCAGTGGAATGCCAGAATGGAATGCGAAAGTATGTATCATGTGTCCTTGGCTGCTTGTATGATCCTCAAAGGTTGAGGCACTAACCGCGTGACTGTGCATGTGCAGGTCCTCCGGAGGCATGGCGATGAATTTGAACGTACCACAGAAGGATATTACAGGGCTCATGGGCGTGCAGATGATACAATGAACCTTGGTGGCATTAAGGTAACAATATTGTAACACACAACTCATCTGCCAAATCACAGCTTTAGTTGGTCCATCTACTGATTTTGTATCATCGGTTTCAGGTCAGTTCCATCGAGATTGAGAGGATCTGCAACAGGGTGAATGATGCCATTCTTGAAACGGCGGCTATTGGGGTTCCACCTGTAGGGGGCGGCCCCGAACAGTTGACCATAGCCGTCGTATTCAAAGATCAAAGTCCGCAAGCAGAAGATTTGAATCAACTGAAACTAATGTTCAACTCTGCTCTGAAGAAATTGAATCCTCTTTTCAAGGTGCTTCGATTGTTCTGCTGAACTGCTCATTGATAACTTACTTTAATAGGAATTTTTTGATATAATATCATGTTGTACTTTGCCTACAGTGAAATCACTTGCTACTCTGTTCCTTCCTGATCCCGTTTGTATGCAGGTTTCATCGGTGGTTGTGGTGCCATCGCTCCCTCGAACCGCCTCAAACAAGGTCATGAGGAGAGTCCTGCGCAAGGAGTTCACCCAGGCAAAGCACTCTAAAATCTAGTAGACGTTAGGAAGTGTATTCTGCGCCTATTAAAATTTCAGGGAATCGCACAGCAAACTGTGAATATATGTACGTGCCGGCTCATGTCTTCAGAAATTCAGGTGTATTATCACACACACATTTGTACAGCGAGGCTAATTCACATTGATCTGACATTGCAGATAAGGTACCAATAAAGCATGATTGCTATCATGTACTAGTACTGTTTTGTTTTCATAATAAAGAAATTATCATTCGGCGGAATTTAGCCTATCAGGGTTTGTTATATTATCTGGCCTTGCGCCTTTGGATATGGTGATCTCTTCTTCTTGGAGACATTATCTTGGAAGCGTAGGTGAGGTTGTGGGCGGTGATGATCCGCAGGGTGTGGACGGTGGTGGTGGATGGGCAACATGGTCCGAGTGGCGCATGTCTCCTTCCACTTGGCCAACAGCTCCCTCTCTTTGCGATGATGGTTCCAAGCCCTTGACGGTGGTGCTCTCAAGGTGAGCTAGGTACGACGAGGTGTTGTGCTCCCAGGCCCAATAGAAGAAGCAGGCCCTATGGCCATTCCAGTGCCTTCTTTTGGGGTCCTAGCGGCAGTTTCCATCCAGGCCCTAGAGTGAGCGTTTTCACTGGATGGCGTTGATGTACCTGACGGGTCCTGACGGTAGTTTTCATCTAGGGCCTAGGGTGAGCGTTTTCACCGCTCGAGGGTGCTGATGTAACTGGCTAGCGTTGTTGTACCTGACGCAGGTGATGGCGATGGCATGGCCTACCTTGACGGCTAGTCTCCCTGTCGAGATGGCCTCTCTCTCTCTTTGCTGCGAGGGTTTGATGATTCCAAGCAATGCTTCTCTTCTCTATTTTTGTCCGTTCGTTGTTATGTGTTGTTCCTCAGCACACTCATGTTGTTTTCATTTTTGTTGTTGTGCTATGTGGTGTGGTGTGGTGTTGTTCTTGTCTATCTGAGGGTGTCATTATTAGTTTAACACCGGGCCTCGGGCCTTGTATTTCTAAAAAAAGGCAAGACTTACTCCAACTCATTATCCGGTCTTGTTAAAACTTGGAAGGCCATTATGGTTCTGTTAGAGTAAATGCATAAGGTAAAAAAAACTCATCTTATATAAAAGAAAAATGGACAGTCATTATTATGAAATCAATGGTCTAAAATCCACCTAAATGACCCGATAAACGTGTACCTCCTTGAAATGGAAATGCGCAAAAAAAACTAATCATCCAAAATCCACCTACTCAATGATCAAAGAAAAGTCTCTAGTTTAAAATGTAGAAGTTTTGCCCTGATCCAGACTTCTCCCCGTGTATGTAAAAGACTTGCCTTGGGCTCCCTCCTATGAATACAACAAAGAAGCTATCTCAAGTTCTCGACGAGGGTGAAGCCATGTCAAAGATGACATCATTCTCGTGTCGCCATAGCTCCAAAAAAACATGCGTGAATATTGTGTGGAGATTCCGTCGCCGCCCTGGATTAGAAGATCTCATGCACTACCTTTCCAAGACCGAGGAGCCTCGGGCAGGTACTAATCTGCTTTCCGCATGGTGCTACACCATGCGTGCCAGGACACCTCCTATCATATGATGATCAGTGCTTTCATCATGCGGATCACAAAAGGTGCACATCGGTTGATGAGAAAGTCCAGATCGTGCCAGTCTATCAGAAGTTTAACATTTGTTCCGCGACACAAGCCACATGAAGAAGTGACAACCCAGTGACACACGAGAGTTGCATGTTGTCTCATACACCGGAGCGTCAACTGCAAATGAAAAATTCATGATGTGCCATTCTCGATGAGTAGACGCCATTCCTCCCCTCTTCCAATCGGGGACACCTTTTGACATGATGACTTAAGCATCATAAAGTCATGCATCGCGCGCCGATGCTCAAGTTTGGCCCAATGTTGGAGATCCAATAGCCGTCATTTAAGAACCTTGGCCATGATGTGCTTCATCTTGGTCCTAGAGGAGATGCACTGGAAGAGGTTAGGAAAATTTCTTGGACCATCCATCTCCAACGACGGCCACCATTGCCGCCCCTCTCCAAGGCTTGTAGAGATCCGGCGCTTGAGCCATAGCCCATAACCAAACCATGCAGTGCACAAAGACAAAGCCAGGTCAGGATGCATGCAAGGGGAATTATTTGGTAAATGTTGAGAGAGATAAATGTGCAATTAAAGACTACTTATGGAAAATTCTTAGTCCATCCATCCAATGTCAATCCAAAAAGTGCTCCGGTGCCCATCTCCAACGATGGACACCATTGCCGCCTCAAGCAACGACCTAGACTTGGCAGTAACCAACCATCCAGTGCACAAAGACAAAGCCAGGTCAGGATGCATGCATGCAAGGCGAATAATTTGGTAAAAGTTGAGAGAGATAAATGTGCAATTAATAAAGACTACTTATGGACACCTGTCACCGCGAGGGCGAGCCCCACAGGTGGGGACACTTGTCAGCCAGCCCAGCAGCGGCCTCCGGCCGGCTCCGGTGGCTTCCACGCGCTCCCTACCGGAAATGAACAGTGTTGGCCAACGTGACCCCCGGCGGAGGAGAGTAACGGCGCCCAGCGCAGCCCATGCACGCATCCATCCATCCATCCATCCATACGAGTCCCAACCCACCACCACCGCCGTCTCTTCCGCCCAAAGCAAACTGCTCCCCCGGTAATCAGCGAGCGCATTGAAACGGATATATACATCCTAACCTGAGCGCCGCTCTCCATCTATCCATCCATCCATACCATCGTCTTCCCCGTAGATTTCCCACGCAACTTGGAGGCGGCGGCGATGGGGAAGCTGGCGAGGCTCGTGGACGGCATCAAGAGGAGGCTGACCAGGAAGAAGCAGGGGGAGGACCAGGAGGCGGCGGCGGCGGCGTGCTACGACAAGGTGGGCAAGACGGAGAGCATGCGGGTGGAGATCAGGAGCCGCCGCGCGCAGGAGCTCATCGCCAAGAACCTCGCCGCCGCCGACTCCATCGGCCACGGCGGCGCCAAGAAGGCCAAGAAGCGCTTCTTCGCCTTCTGACCCACCGGAATCGGGACCTCCGTCTCTCGATCGATGTATCCTTGTGGCAAGCAAGATCGATCAATCCCCGGTCTTGTACTCTTGTCCCCCCGTGTGATGATTCATTAGTTGCTCGATTAGCTCCCTGCCTGCAGTTGATCATCATGTACTGCAAATATGACTATCTCCTCTAAGATTAAGATGTAATCCATGCATGTCTTGTTCTCTGAGCGCTGACATATACTCCGTATATCTGTATGTTGTTCGCCTTCATCTCTGAGATTTCATATACTGTATTTTGTTATTGGAAGATGAACAGTATTAAATGGTGCAGAAAGGTAAACAGGCTGCGCTACAAGAAAACGTACGGCTGTGCTGCGACTCATGGCGCAGCAACAGTGTTATGATGCGGAAATTGTCAATAATTGTTGCAGCAAAGTATGAGCTCTAGAACAACAAATTGAGGGTATATCCCGTTTGGACTGCAGGATTTCTGTTGAAACTTTAGGGACATACTCAATTCTTAATTAATTTTGCCCCAGGATTACCATGCCAAATTTTGGTCAAACTTTTTCTAGTCCATGAGTTGGCGAACGTTAACGCCTTGTTCGGCAATCCATCGACTCTCGGAATTAATGGAGCGAGGAAACTGCAGCTCCGCCCGCTTCGGGAGCGGAGTTGTGGAGCGGAGCGATTTCGAACAGGGTGTAATTATCAAGAAAAATGAACGAAAGTGGACAAACAGATTGGCATGCCAAAACATTGGCAACTATATCGAAACAAACACCGAAATTTTGGTCATGGACGATTCTTTTGGTAGGATGAGCTTTGTTCGCCTTCATTTCTAAGATTTCATATAGTTTTTTGTTATTGGAAGATGAACAGTATTAAATGGTGCAAAAAGGTAAACAGGCCGCGCTACAAATGAACGTACAGGCTATGCTGCAACTCACGGCGCAGCAACAGTGTTCTGATGCAGAAATTGACAATAATTGTTGCAGCAAAGTATGAGCTTTAAACAACAAATTGAGGGCCTATCCCGTTTGGATTGCAGGATTTCTGTAGAAACTTTGGGGATACTCGATTATTAAGGAAATTTACCCCAAGATTAGCCTACCCTATTTTCCTAGCCAGAAAATTGGTCAAACTTTTGCTAGCCCATGAGTTAGCCAAGATTAGCAAGTAAAATGAACTATGGGCATACGGGCATTGGCTTGAAAAAGCATCGGCAACTATATCGAAACTAACACCGACGGGCCTCTTTGATTCACACAATTCTAAAAATGCGGGAATATGAAAAATGCCATGCTCATCTCAACCATACAAGATTTTTGGTTGTTTGCATGCATAGTAGAAAAAACAAAAGGATTCTTTCAAAGAGGTTCGAGTGGATTCTAGAAATCCTATCGAGAGTAGTACAAAGAAATCCTTAGGAACAATTCCTATATGATTCAATCCTATGAATTAAACAACCAACAAAGGAGAAATTCCCAAGGATTCTAACCTTCTAAAATTCCTATGAAAATCCTTTTAATCAATGGAGCCCTGAAGTTTTGGTCATGGATTTTTTTGGGTAGGGTGAGCTTTAGGCACCATCTAGACATATCCAAAACTATAGTTATCAAAGTCCCATAGAATACACCTCTTGGACCTTAATCTCGTAGGAAGTCTAACATGAGCTCATACCTTGTTCTTTTTATTCAAGTCAAATGCACTTTTTTTTATCTCCGTTTACTCTCTCCTCATATCTCTAACTTATTTGTCTTCATTTGCTGTGAACCATCCACAAGGCACTGCTACAAAAAACTCATGGGTTTCAAAATCCTGTAGTACATCTCATCTCGTGATTTATTTTTCCACATATTTTCTATTTCCTGCAATTCAAAGACACTCTTAAATTAATCCTACACAAAATAAACTACCATGGAGAAATAAATACTGCCACAAAATCCAGCAACCTCACCCTGAGACATACAAGGGCAAGACATCCTTTCCTTCTCCTAGAGTTTGTATGTTTTTTAGAGGATGGCCAAACACACCATTGACCATCTCCCCTCTATTGTCACGATGTCTTTGTCGCCTCCACCCTATGGATTCAAGATTTCAAGAAACAAGCATTTTGAAGAAAAAGTGTGAGATGTCCAATGACATTTTGGGAGGACTTATTTCAGATTCACATGCCTAAGAGTCCATGTTTCTTTTGTGGATATCTGATTTGTAAAGGTTTTTTTTAAGTTGCACAAATTCAAAATCTATTCCAGCATCAATGAAAATTACTACTCTTACCTTAAAGAAACTAGCTGATTGCTCGTGCGTTTTCCAATGAGGGCATACATATTCTAATGACACAAATCGTGTCTGGCATACTCCCTCCGTCCGTTAAAGAGTGTACTTTTGACTTTAAAATTTGCTCACAAAAGAGTGTACTTCTAGCTTCCCAATGCACATTAAAGTAGAAAAAAATATTTCTCTCTCATCACAAGGTAATCAATACCAATGACAATTTACACATGGTCTTCTTAATTTCTACATGCACTTAGCTCATTGAGGGTTAGGTAATTAAAGAGGAAAAAGATAGTAGCTTGCACCTTTCCAATGTATTTTTTTTACTTAATATCATAATTTGTCCTAAAATTTCTAGATGTACACTCTTCACCGGACGAAGGGAGTATCCCTTACAACCACCATATTCTAATGCAACAAGTGACTTTATTTTATTTGATCGAGTAAATGCAAACAATTTGACTGGATTTGATTGCATTTGTCCGACGTATAGCTAGTATGATTTGATATATTTTTTATGAGTAGTATGATTTGCTTTGTTTGGATTGAGTTAATGCAATTATTTTACATCCACCAACAAAAGATTTGATTTGATTTGATTGAGTTAATGAGGGATGCTTCACGCCTTCACCAATGGATGTAGGACCACCAACAACTTCACCAATGGAATATCCTTAAAAACAACCCAAATCAACTTTTTTTTTTGAGAAAACCCAAATCAACTCAAAAATGGAAAAGGAAGTGAACAAAGCCCGGCCCACTAAAGTCCGTAGGCAGCAAAGCCAGCCTCACAGGCCCATCACCTGCCTGCCTACCCCCTCCCCTTCTCCGTCTCGTCTTTCTATCCAATCCCATCTCCTTCCCTCCTACGGCGGTCTGCTTCGCCCGCGACCACCTCGCCGCCGTATCCCTCTCAACCACCGCCGGCGTCGGAGATGCAGGCGACGGCCGCATCCTTCCTCGCCCGCCCCCTCCCGTGTCCCCGTCGGTGAGCACAGCCTTAAACCCCCTGACTCCTTGATCCAGGTCTCTTTCTTTTCTGGCGTTCTGACTAGGCCCTGTGCCTGTGATTCTGTTGGGTGCAGCATTGGCAGGAGCGCGTATGGGGCGGTGGCGGTGCGCGGAGGCGTCTCGCCGCTGCCGCCGCGGCTGCGGGCGGTACGGTGCTCTATGAGCCTCTCTATCGGCGCCGGTTCGAGCGACATCGGAGACAGCGGATTCAGCTACCGTAAGATAGCTATTCGAACCCTAGCTCCCATATGAATGCCTTCGCTGATTTATTTTCGGAGGATATAGGATTGGATGGTACTGTAGGTATCTGCACAGAAAAAAAGAGAGGATGCCATGGTACTGTAGGTGGCCTTTGCGTTGCTGGTGCACGAGGCAAGGAATAATATGTGTGGGCTGTGCACAATTGAGTTGTCTTTCTGTTGGTTAGTACCTGATAATGTTAATTGGTGGTGTCCTGCGCATAAGTTGCATTGTGATCGTGAGGAAGCTTGGAGTTGCAACAATGTGTGCAAAAGATGCAGATTTAGAGGAATGTTTATTGATTATTAGAAGCTTTTCACTACATAATTTAGAGAGGAGAGATTCATATGCATTATGGGGACAATTTAGAGTCATAAGGAAAGAGCATCAGTGACGAACACAGAATGCAGTTGCTGGTTCAGTACTATATCTTTGTTATCCTGTGGATCGATCAAACTAATGGACCATGTTTTTCTCGCAGTGTGCAGTTGGCTGAAATAGTAGTTAGTATTCTAGTTACAGAGAACTAAAATGATTTGTTTCTATTTCATTGTTGACTTGCTGCCGTATACAACTATACATAATTACATACTGTCAGCAACCACAGACTTGGGATTTATTACAATTTATGAAGCCCCGATAAACCTGTTTTATAATTATCATCAGTAACAAAACTAAATACAGTCTGCAGCTCTGCTCACAAGTAATATTTTCTTCTTGAATGTTGACATGAAAAGCAAATTTGTAGGTAGAAAATTTTCATTCGTTTAGCTGTTATAGCTTGTGTCGATTTGTATTTATCTGTTTCCACAGTTCTTCTTCTTGCAACTCTCAGTTGTTATTCTCATTGATAAGAATGCCCAGAGTCATATGCTCCATCCTTTGTGTTTATCTAAGGACCTTATGAGCAAAGTGTATGTGTATCTCTGCAGAGTATGCTCCGGTCTTCCGAAGATACCGTGAGCGGGATCCCTACAAGCTTCTTGGTGTTGACCGTGATGCATCTGAAGAAGAGATCAGAAGTGCAAAAGACTTCCTAGTTCAACAGTATGCTGGTCACGAAGCAAGTGAAGAAGCTATTGAAGGTGCTTATGAAAAGATAATAATGAAGAGCTACCAGCATAGGAAGAAAACGAAAATTAATCTGAAAACCAAGCTTTTAAAGCGAGTCGAGGAATCCCCGTCATGGGTAAAGGCATTTCTTGGATACTTTGAGGTGCCATCAATGGATATTATTTCCAAAAGATTATTCTTTTTTGCTTTCATCGCTGGGTGGAGCATAGCAACTTCTGCTGAGAATGGACCTGCATTCCAGGTATATGCTTTGATTATCCTGACCTTTGAAAGGTCTGTCTTTTCTTGTTTGGTGACATGTTTCAGTCCTGTGGTTGCCTGTGGAGATTAACCTAAAAAACATGACACATAACTTGTTGATTTCACAAGGACCAAGTTGAGTGCCATTAAGTTCTAACCAATCACCAGCTATAAACTCACAATCCACAATGCTTGCCCTGTGCGTCTGTCTACCCTTATTTCTGTATGACAGCTGAGAATTCAATAGCAATGGGAATGCAAGACCTGATAAGTCCTAGACTTGGATATTTACTTATTATAAGTTAGAAGAGCTTCCCAGCTTAGGGATCACTGTATTGACATGTAGTTTACCTTCTCTGCAGCTTGCAATATCACTCTTCTCGTGCATATACTTCCTTAATGACAAGATGAAGAACCTTCTGAGAGCATCAACTACTGGGTTAGCGAAATTTCTTAGCGAATGCCTTGACTTTTTATCCATAGCATGTTTGCTCACGCATGTGTTCTTCCAGGTTTGGAGTACTTGTTGGTGGCTGGATTGTTGGTTCTATGTTGGTCCCTCTTATCCCAACATTTATCATCCCACCTACATGGTCGCTTGAGCTTCTTACCTCCTTGGTTGCATATGTTTTCTTGTTTCTGGGGAGCACTTACCTCAAATGAAGCAACGACAATCTTGTAACCGTAAATTGTAGTATTGTTTGGAAAATTTTGGCAGTTACTGAAATCTCTACAATTGCATGTACTGGCAATGTTGTTGAATCCTTCGTCCTTTGTCTCAGCTCAGGATAGAGACAACCGGCGAAGCCAGGTGCTTTGTTTACACCAGTTGTCCACTCATTTGTTTAATTAATTGTCCATATAGGGGGCTGTTCTTCGCTTCGCTGGTCCAAGTGAATCGCTGTATGGATCACCTGCTGAAGCTTAGGCACAGGGTCATGTCAGATTGTTAACTCATACGGAATGTACTATTTACATATTGATATTGATGTGGAAATGATGTAGCGAAATTTTTGCGTCTTACGTAATGCTGTTGCAACTTGCAAGAAGCATCAAAGTCGCAAATGTTATGGCAAGAATATCCCCAAAATGTTCTGGGGATAAGCCTGCCGATGTTAGATTTCCTCCAGCATGGTTTCAAAACTGTTGGGTGCACTTTTTGGAATTTCAAAAACATTATTTTGATAATGTCACCACATAGACTCTAAACCTATTGATGATTAAGTTAAGTATTTGTATACCTGCTAAGATGAAAAATAAGATGAGCATCATATGTTATAATTCTAGATAGATACTTCCAAATGACTGAGCAAAACCGATCTGGACTTGTTGTGGCTGCTTTCTATATATCATCACATTTTTCTTATAAAAACAGAGTTGGTGATGATGGTGTACCTGTCATCCTGCAATATAGGCCATCTGATTTATATCCGACGGATAGAAAGGAAACTATGGTAATTTTGCAAAAGAATACCCATATCTCTCTTCATATTTGCAAATAAGGCATTTCCTCGTTCATTCTTTTTCTCCCACAAGATAAACTACTCATACAAATGTATCTTGATCTTCCGTGCAACGCATGGGCATTTTGCTAGTCACGTCACATTTGATATTTCTCAGTTGCCTCATAAGTCATAACATAATTTGTGTCAGTCGATTTGCAACCGGGAATAGTGTCCCCCAGTTCAAAACTTCAAATAGAATTTGATGCCGCTCCAATTAGATGTAGTCTGAGTTTGAGACAGGCCCGGTAACGCCTGCGAGGGAGAGCCAGGATCTCACCGGAGGTGGGATGATGCGGCTTGCTGTGGTGTTGTCGCTGCTCGAGGAGGAAGCAGGTTTGCCTTTTGGGTCGGAGAGGTTAGGGGGTTAGGCTGGAGGAGGACGGTCAAGCAGAGCGGTTGGATTGACTTTAAAATGGACTGAAAGAAGAAAATTCAGGCAATTGTGCCTCTTTACTTATGACCATCGTATATGCAGATCACATTTTCCTTGGTCTGGTATTTACTTTAGCTACTTGTCACTGCCAGTTTGCATTATTATTATTTTTTCAGATATCTTTGATTTGGTGTGTATTCAGTTTGTTTGTTTGTTACACTGTTATACTAATATTGTTTAAATTACTTCAGCAATCATTCCAGTGATTATCTTTTGTTTCACGATGCTCTTTTTTTTTATCGCATTATAGTCAACATTGTTGGCTTGAACTGTAGCTCGTATATTTTTGGTAAAACTCTTATATAGCTGTCATCAACTTTCCCTTTTCATTATCTTCTACTCCCTCCGTCCCATAATGTTAAAACGTTTTCTGACACTACACTAGTGTCAGAAAAGGTAACATTATGGGACGGAGGGAGCACATTGTTGGCTGAACCTGTTGCTGGTGTATGTATTTGGTGTGCGTTTGCAAGTGCAATGAACAAATCTCTCCGATCCATATTAATTTTGTACTAAATCAGCGACAATTAATATGGATCAAAGGTAGTAGTATTTTGATCTATATTTTTTGGTCTCTGTCATTCATTTGCCTCCATACCGTTTGAGAAATGTTGGTTAAAACGGAGTGTGCTCCATTCGATGCCACTGCTAGGAGTTTTGTAGTTCAAACTTGTTGTATTTATTTATCTTTGTGTTTTAATGCCTTCCAATTCACCACTAAACATACTTCACATTAAGCTCTTGATTTGCTTTTTATCGAAGATATTCGAGTGATATATATCCAGTTATCTTGCTAATATGTGCAACTTCAGTTATGGTTGTCTTGCTGATGTTGGATTAATATACAGCATTGCTCGTTCTTTTTTTTCTTTTTTTTTTTGTAAAATGCACCTGGTGAATTTGCGCTGCAGGGTGCCCACGCACTAAACACAACCTGACAGTTCAGAGCTACACAAATTTTTAAAAAGCCAGCCTAGACTTTCCACATAAATACACAATCGAACAGCTACAAAGATTCTACACCACAAATACAAACAAGATCGAGGCATAATGTGTTGGTAAACATTTGAGAAAAGAAGGGGGAAAAGCATCTCTGCAATTTCATAGGAAAACCAACGAAAAAAACATCACTCCCAAAGCTTAAGTAGGTACCGTCTGTACCTACAGTGTACAACAATGCAGAGATTAACCTTTCTGTTAGCACTAAAAGGGATCATTACACTAAAATGAGTCGCATCTGTCACTATATACAGATCTGAGACCATTTCTAATAGTGCCAGAAAAAAATACTTCCAAACATTCAACAAGCCAATTTCTGCCTTTCAGATTCATCATCAAGAAGCCAGTGGACCAGAGGTAGCCAAAGTTTTGCTAGCATTTTCATCTTACATAAGGCCATAAAGGGTTGGATGGTAGTATCAAACTGTTGCAGCTACAGCAAAAACAGCACAAAAGAAACATGGTACTTGCTACTAAACCACGAACATTTTGAATACGTAAACCACCAACTAAGATCTCTCTTTACAACTCTTGGCAAGCTTAACAGAATCCTTTGTCTCAATTAATAGGAATCATCATCAAGGATCTTCCTCTTCCTGCATATATAGTTTGTATCATTATATGAACTTGATATGATTAGCACAAAAAATATTACCATATCAATCATTTTTCCAGAAAACATAATGAATCAACAAAAAAAACTTAGGTGTGCAAGAAAAAAATATGTACATTTCAGGTAATTACAAATGCTGCAAAAAAAATACAATCGACATGTGCATTCGCTGGGATGCAGAAAGAGATAGAAATTAACCTATAAGGTATTTGCAATAGGGTGGCATTGGCCTTCTCTTGGTTTTTTGTGGAGAAGGAAAAGGAAGAGTTCCTTCTCTTAGCTAAGAGATGATACCCTTAGTGTGTAAAGGAATCGCTATTTTCTCCATCGAATCATATGCCTTCTGTTAGTCACAAGTTTTCTAATGGTAGCTCATTGTATAATATGGTTTCGTCTCTAAGTGGGTTGCTTTCTCTAACTGCTGAAGACACCCTTAGAGCAGTTTGGTAGCTCACGAGGCTCATAACCTTGAGGTCACGGGTTCGATTCCCCCAGAAATCAGTGTTATTGCCATTCCCCACACCTTCCCCAGCATCTTGACCGCATATTAGAACCATATACACAAATGCAAGTGCAAAGTTACTCAAAAGATTTGAAAACGTAGTGTATTCTAGCAAAAGATAAACACACAACATAATTGCTGATGCCCCACAGCTCCCAAACTAATACACTTATCAATACTCCTAAATACGTGAATGATTGATACTAAGTTACTACAGTAACATAAGCGAGTAGAGTTGTGAGTTGTGGCAACCTTTATGTAGGAATGGAGCTGTGCTGCACTACATGGTTTCTGATTTGTCTTCAATTTAGAACTTCTCTGGTTCGTGGACTCCATTATTAGCAAGACAAAGGTGCCACATGAAACAGTGGATGCGTTTGACTATCGTGCTATAATTAATTAGGAATTATTGCTCATAGCAGGCACTATCACTAAAACTGGATCATGACCTACCGTTCAACCTATTCCTTTATTAACGATGTACACTCTTTTTTTCCCATAATATATCGGCTGTTTTGCACTTTTTGTTTATTCTGCAATACCTGACATACACATACCAGTCCGGTGGGGAAATAAAGGCGATCATCAAACAAAGTACATCAAAGTTAATAAGTTTATTTTGGTAGTGCCATCTGAACGAACAGTTCATGGATTTGAATGTCCAACACATCAACGACCATCAGAAGTAAGTTTTTACTTCAATTTAAATGCAGAAAGGAATAATAGTATGCAAGGTGGTACCATGAGATTCTACTTCAATTTAAATGCAGAACAAAGTATGCAAGGTGGAGGCAACCCCAAGTCTCCACTTCACTAACATGTTGATTTCCTTTTTATCAAAGTAACCAGATATGTTAATAGTCTAAATCATTTCAATGAGCACAGGACAAATAATTAGGTGAGATGCAAATACCTGGAGACACACATGGGGAGCTTGACGGCAAGAAAACTCGTGAGATTACAACACTTGACTTCATACATGTCGGCGTCTTCTCCGAAAAGGTCTTCACGTCTCATATACGGATGAGTTGACAGCAGTGCCTTGGCATTCATATCAACAGTAACCACCGAAAACTTGTCATAGCCACCATTCGTGCGCTCAGAGTCAGAGTACAAAAAATGCATCACATGTGGCTCCTCCATACTCACAAGAGGGAATTTCAGAATATTGAAGTCATAGTCAGTACGAAGAGAAGGCAACACTTGATCTGATCGCATAAAAGCATCCATGACCCACTGCATGCCTCCGTTCTCTGTTATCTTCAAACTGTGGGAGGTTATGGTGTAGCCAGAATCGGATGCGCCGGAAAGCTTTCCGTCATCACGGTCGACATGAACAAACTTGAGCCGACGGCCTTCATCGGTGACTGACACCCCGCGGTACATTCGCAAGTATCCTCTGCACATATTAACAGTATCCCCCGGTGGATGGCGAGAGCGACCTTGATTAGGTAAATCAAGGTAAGAGACATTTCCTTTGAACACATCAAATGATAAGATACCTCCCATGCGGTAATCAACCCACGCTAGTAGAAAACAGGGCTTTGGTCTAGGCCGAGGTGGCCCATTAGTCCCGGTTCAATCCAGAACCGGGACCCATGGGGCCATCTGTCCCGGTTCATGAGGCCACGGGCCTGCCGGGCCTCGTGGGGGCATTGGTCCCGGTTCGTCATGCCCCTTTGGTCCCGGTTGGTGGGACGAATCGGGACCAATGGGCCTCGCTCCTGGCCCACCACCATTGGTCCCGGTTGGTGGCTTGAACCGGGACCACAGGCTTACCTTTAGTCCCGGTTCATGCCATGAACCGGGACCAATGAGGTGGTTATATATACCCCCCCGCCGGCGAGCAGAGCACTCCACACTGCTCTATTTTTTCTGGCCGGCGAGGGGAGAGCTTTGTGGTGCTCTAGCTCACCTCCTATGCACATGAGGTGTTCGATAAAATGCCCGAGCCACAGTAGTTAAGCTTTCTCCTCTCGAAGCTCGACCTCAAAGCTCCATTTTCCTCGAGATTTGTCTAGGTTTAGCGGCCCGTCACGTCCCACTCCCGTCTTCACCGCCGTGGATCGCCCGCACCGATCTCGTCGCCGGCACCACCGTGGTGAGCCTCTTGTTCTTATCTTCTTTCTGAAAGAAAAAAAATTCTTACTTTAGCTAGATAGATACTTGTCTAATTTTCTTACTTTTATTATTGCTTGTTATTATATAGTGCAATGGTTTTGGTATCCGCCCCTGTCGGCCCTCGTCCTGGCTATGATTCGGATGTGGTATATATTATCTTTTTATAACTATTTGGTTCATTTATTGTTTATGACAATTATGCCGACCAACGTGACATAGATTTTATTTATCTAGGAGGTAGTTGAACCGGAAATTCCTACCGACCCTATTGTCGAGAGGTTAAATTTAGTTGAAGAAGAAAACAATTACTTGAAGGAAAAAATAAAAAAATTGAGGAGGAGAAGATGATATTGGAGTTGCATGTTGCGGATGTCGTCGATGATCACAAGATCAAGATGGATGCAGTGCGGTTGAAGATGAGAAAGATTAGAAAACATGCCATTCATACCGAGGCTTGGTATCATTATGCTATTGGATCAACTGTTACCTTGGTTGCGATTATGATCGCATTTGTTTTCGCATTGAAATGTTTTACATAGTTTCAATGTATGGTTTAATTAATTAGATGCTGTGGAGAGCTATATGTTGTTAGATGAGAACTATGTATGTACTTTGGTTTTAATGTGATGATGAACTTCTATTAATTTGTTCACTTAATTATCTATTCATGATGTTCTGTAATGGTTTTTGACACACACCTCCGGCAATGGATGTATGGTGACAGACACACCTCCGAGTACATTAAGGGCGTGCATGATTTTCTCGAAGTGGCTGAGGCAAACAAGCAGAATAGTTTTATGTGTTGTCCATGCCCTAAATGTGGGAATACGAAGTCTTACTCTGACCGAAAAATCCTTCACACCCACCTGCTTTACAATGGTTTCATGCCACACTATAATGTTTGGACGAGGCACGGAGAAATAGGGGTTATGATGGAAAACGGTGAAGAAGAAGAGGACGATGACAATTATGTGCCCCCTGAATACGGTGATGCTGCAACAGGGGAAGCTGCTGAAGATCAAGAGGAACCAGACGATGTGCCCAATGATGCTGCAACGGGGAAAGCTGCTGAGGATCATGAGGAACCAGACGATGTGCCCGATGATGATGATCTCCACCGGGTCATTGTCGATGCAAGGACGCAATGCGAAAGTCAAAAGGAGAAGCTGAAATTCGATCGCATGTTAGAGGATCACAAAAAAGGGTTGTACCCCAATTGCGAAGATGGCAACACAAAGCTCGGTACCGTACTGGAATTGCTGCAGTGGAAGGCAGAAAATGCTGTGTCTGACAAAGGATTTGAGAAGCTACTGAAAATATTGAAGAAGAAGCTTTCAAAGGATAACGAATTGCCCGACAGCACATACGCAGCAAAGAAGGCCGTATGCCCTCTAGGATTGGAGGTGCAGAAGATACATGCATGCCCTAATGACTGCATCCTCTACCGCGGTGCATACAAGGATCTGAACGCATGCCCGGTATGCGGTGCATTGCGGTATAAGATCAGACGAGATGACCCTGGTGATGTTGACGACGAGCCCCCCAGGAAGAGGATTCCTGCGAAGGTGATGTGGTATGCTCCTATAATACCATGGTTGAAACGTCTGTTCAGAAACGAAGAGCATGCCAAGTTGATGCGATGGCACAGTGAGGACCGTAAGAAAGACGAGAAGTTAAGAGCACCCGCTGACGGGTCGTAGTGGAGAAAAATCGAGAGAAAGTACTGGCATGAGTTTGCAAGTGACCCAAGGAACGTATGGTTTGGTTTAAGCGCAGATGGCATTAATCCTTTCGGGGAGCAGAGCAGCAATCACAACACCTGGCCCGTGACTCTATGTATGTATAACCTTCCTCCTTGGATGTGCATGAAGCGGAAGTTCATTATGATGCCAATTCTCATCCAAGGCCCTAAGCAACCCGGCAACGACATTGATGTGTTCCTAAGGCCATTAGTTGAAGAACTTTTACAGCTGTGGAATGAAAACGGTGTACGTACGTGGGATGAGCACAAACAGGAGGAATTTAACCTGCACGCGTTGCTGTTTGTAACCATCAACGATTGGCCCGCTCTCAGTAACCTTTCAGGACAGACAAACAAGGGATACCACGCATGCACGCACTGTTTAGAAGAAACTGAAAGTATATACCTGGACAAATGTAGGAAGAATGTGTACCTGGGCCATCGTCGATTTCTTCCGACCAACCATCAATGTCGAAAGAAAGGCAAGCATTTCAAAGGCGAGGCAGATCACCGGAAGAAGCCCGCCATGCGTACCGGTGATCACGTACTTGCTATGGTCAAGGATTTACACGTAATCTTTGGAAAGGGTCACGGCGGACTAGCTGTTCCGAATGACGCTGAGGGACACGCACCCATGTGGAATAAGAAATCTATATTTTGGGACCTACCCTATTGGAAATACCTAGAGGTCCGCTCTTCAATCGACGTGATGCACATGACGAAGAACCTTTGCGTGAACCTGCTAGGCTTCTTGGGCGTGTATGGGAAGACAAAAGATACACCTGAGGCACGGGAGGACCTGCAACGTTTGCACGAAAAAGACGGCATGCCTCCGAAGCAGTATAAAGGTCCTGCCAGCTACGCTCTTACGAAAGAAGAGAAAGAAATCTTCTTTGAGTGCCTGCTCAGTATGAAGGTCACGACTGGCTTCTCGTCGAATATAAAGGGAATAATAAATATGCCAAAGAAAAAGTTCCAGAACCTAAAGTCTCATGACTGCCACGTGATTATGACGCAATTGCTTCCGGTTGCATTGAGGGGGCTTCTACCGGAAAACGTCCGATTAGCCATTGTGAAGCTATGTGCATTCCTCAATGCAATATCTCAGAAGGTGATCAATCCAAAAATCATACCAAGGCTAAGGAGTGATGTGGTGCAATGTCTTGTCAGTTTCGATCTGGTGTTCCCACCATCCTTCTTCAATATCATGACGCACGTCCTAGTTCATCTAGTCGACGAGATTGTCATTCTGGGGCCCGTATTTCTACACAATATGTTCCCCTTTGAAAGGTTCATGGGAGTCCTAAAGAAATATGTCCATAACCGCGCTAGACCAGAAGGAAGCATCTCCATGGGCCATCAAACAGAGGATGTCATTGGGTTTTGTGTTGACTTCATCTGGCCTAAAGAAGATAAGTCTCCCTAAATCGCGGTATGAGGGGAGACTGACTGGAAAAGGCACGCTGGGAGGGGCCTCAATAATATGCAGGGATGGATATTCTTGGTCTCAAGCACACTACACAGTTCTACAGAACTTTACCTTGGTGACCCCGTATGTCGATGAACACAAGAACAGTCTGCGCTCCAAACACCCGAAGCAGTGCGACGACTGGATTACATGTGAACACATCAGGACTTTCAGCAGTTGGTTGGAAACACGTCTCAGAGGTGACAACACTGTTTGTGATGAGTTGTACTTGTTGTCCAGGGGACCATCTTTGACTGTATTGACTTACAAAGGATACGAGATAAATGGGAATACATTTTACACGATCGCCCAAGATCAAAAGAGCACCAACCAAAACAGCGGTGTCCGCTTTGATGCAGCAACCGAGAGGGGAAAGGACACATATTATGGTTACATAGTGGACATATGGGAACTTGACTACGGACATGATTTTAAGGTCCCTTTGTTTAAGTGCGTAAATGGGTCAATCTGTCAGGAGGCGGGGTACAGGTAGACCCATAGAACGGAATGACAATAGTGGATCTCAACAATCTTGCGTATGCAGACGAACCGTTTCCTAGCCAATGATGTGGCACAGGTTATCTATGTGAAGGACATGTCTACCAAACCGAGAAAAAGAAAAGATAAGGAAGCGAATACATCATACGATGAGCCAAAGCGCCACATAGTTTTTTTCAGGAAAAAGGGACATCATGGGAGTGGAGGGCAAGACAGACATGTCTGAAGATTATGAGAAGTTTCATGAAATTCCTCCCTTCAAAGTCAAGGCTGACCCAAGCATCCTGATAAACGATGAAGATTATCCATAGTTACGGCGCAATAAGAAAATGACACAAGCGAAAAAAAAGTGAAGACTTTCTCCCGCAACTATTATGATGATACTATGCCAACTTTGTAACAAACGAGTATGATACCATTATCCGTTTTGTACATGCACATGCTATGTGGGTGAAATTATGATACCATGCCAACTTTCAACTTTTTCAGACTTCATTTGAAATGCTTTAATGTCTTATGGGCCGACCCTCGTAATACCATTATTCAAATTTTAACTATTCAAATTTCAAAACTAATGGCACTAACAGAAAGTTTATAATTTTTTCTAAAACTAATAGCACTAACAGAAAGTTTATAATTTCCCTGACCTAAAAGCAAAAAGAATTTAAAAATAAAGCAAAAAACAAAAGAAAATAAATAATGCAAAAAACAAAACAAAAAAACTGGAAAAAAAACTATTTTTATAGTAAAGTTAATCACAAACTTGTGATTCACACAAATTTCGTAGAATTCCAATTTTAACTATTCAAATTTGAAAACTAATGGCACTAACAGAAAGTTTATAATTTTGCTGAACTAAAAGCAAAAAGAATTAAAAAAAGCAAAAAAAAGAAAATAAATAATGCAAAAAACAAAACGAAAAAACTGGAAAAAGTAAAGTTAATCACAAACTTGTGATTCACACAAATTTCAAAGAGTTCAAATTTTAACTATTCAAATTTGAAAACTAATGGCACTAACAGAAAGTTTATAATTTTGCTGACCTAAAAGCAAAAATTAAAAAAAAAGCAAAAAACAAAAGAAAATAAATAATGCAGAAAACAAAAAAAAATGGAAAAAACTATTTTTATAGTAAAGTTAATCACAAACTTGTGATTCACACAAATTTAAAAGAATTCAAATTTTAACTATTCAAATTTGAAAACTAATGGCACTAACAGAAAGTTTACAATTTTTCTGACCTAAAAGCAAAAAGAATTAAAAAATAAAGCAAGAAACAAAAGAAAATAAATAATGCAAAAAACAAAACAAAAAAACTGAAAAAAACAAAAAAAAACTGCCACCTATTGGGCCACCACGGCGTGAATACGACTAGAAATCCAACCTGGGCCAGGATTCAGGCCCGCAGTAGGCCCAATAGGCCCACGGACAGCATAGTGTGAGATTAGGCCCGTAAGCCTGCATTTGAGAGGAGCTCGAGAGGGCAGCGCAGTGGGGCTTATAAACCACTCCGAGCCCCTCTCAACTAGCGAGGTGGGACTAAACTTTTGGCCGCGGGCAGCGCAAGGCCTTTGGTCCCGGTTGGTGCCACCAACCGGTACTAAAGGGGGCATTGGTCTCGGTTCATGGCACCAACCGGGACCAATGCTCCTCGCCCCTGGCCCATGACCATTAGTCCCGGTTTGTGCCACAAACCGGGACTAAAGGGTTGGCCCTCGTTGCGGGCAGAGTTTAGTCCCACCTCGCCAACCGAAGGGGGCTCACACCTGTTTATAAGCCCTTCCCTCTCTGCCTTGTTGAGCTCCTCTCGAAGTGAAAATAGATGCCCTAATAGAGAAAAGTTTAACCTAAATTCAGAGTGAATTTCTCTGAATCTATGAATTTAGGTTGAATTTTCTCTATAAGCGCATCTATTCTCATTTTTTTAGTAAGTTATCACAAACTTGTGATTCACACAAATTTCAAAGAATTCAAATTTTAATTATTCAAATTTGAAAACTAATGGCACTAACAGAAAGTTTATAATTTTGCTGACCTAAAAGCAAACAACAACAACAACAACAACAAAGCCTTTAGTCCCAAACAAGTTGGGGTAGGCTAGAGGTGAAACCCATAAGATCTCACAACCAACTCATGGCTCCAGTACATGGATAGCAAGCTTCCACGCACCCCTGTCCATAGCTAGCTCAAAAAAGAAAATAAATAAATAATGCAAAAAACAAAACAAAAAAACAGGAAAAAAGAATTAAAAATAAAGCAAAAAACAAAAGAAAATAAATAATGCAAAAAACAAAACAAAAAAACAGGAAAAAAACTATTTTTCTAGTAAAGTTAATCACAAACTTGTGATTCACATAAATTTCAAAGAATTCAAATTTTAACTATTCAAATTTGAAAACTAATGGCACTAACAGAAAGTTTATAATTTTGCTGACCTAAAAGCAAAAGGAATTAAAAAATAAAGCAAAAAACAAAAGAAAATAAATAATGCAGAAAACAAAAAAAACTAGAAAAAAACTATTTTTCTAGTAAAGTTAATCACAAACTTGTGATTCACATAAATTTCAAAGAATTCAAATTTTAACTATTCAAATTTGAAAACTAATGGCACTAACAGAAAGTTTATAATTTTGCTGACCTAAAAGCAAAAGGAATTAAAAAATAAAGCAAAAAACAAAAGAAAATAAATAATGCAGAAAACAAAAAAAACTAGAAAAAAACTATTTTTCTAGTAAAGTTAATCACAAACTTGTGATTCACATAAATTTCAAAGAATTCAAATTTTAACTATTCAAATTTGAAAACTAATGGCACTAACAGAAAGTTTATAATTTTGCTGACCTAAAAGCAAAAATAATTAAAAATTAAAGCAAAAAAACAAAAGAAAGTAAATAATGCAGAAAACAAAACAAAAAATTGGAAAAAAACTGTTTTTCTAGTAAAGTTAATCACAAACTTGTGATTCACATAAATTTCAAAGAATTCAAATTTTAACTATTCAAATTTGAAAACTAATGGCACTAACAGAAAGTTTATAATTTTTCTAAAACTAAAAGCAAAAAGAATAAAAAAATAAAGCAAGAAACAAAAGAAAAATAAATAATGAAAAAAACAAAACAAAAAACTGGAAAAAAATAAAAAAAACTGCCACCTATTGGGCCACCACGGCCTAAATACGACTAGAAACCCAACCTGGGCCAGGATTCAGGCCCGCAGAAGGCCTAATAGGCCCACAGACAGCATAGTGTGAGATTAGGCCCGTAAGCCTGCATTGTGGGGCTTATAAACCACTCTCGAGCTCTCTCAGCTAGCGAGGTGGTACTAAACTTTTGACGTGGGGCAGCACAAGGCCTTTGGTCCCGGTTGGTGCCACCACGCGACTAAAGGGGTGCATTGGTCACGGTTCATGGCACCAGTCGGGACCAATGCCCCCCTTTAGTCCCGGTTGGTGGCACCAACCGGGACCAAAGGCCTCCGCTTCCCGCCATTTGGGCTGCTGAAAAGAGACCTTTGGTCCTTGTTGGTGGCACCAACCGGGACTAAAGGGGGGCATTGGTCCCGGTTTGTGCCACGAACCGAGACAAATGCTCTTGGTATATAAGTGGCACTTGGAAATTTTGCAGAGTTCATCACACCAGTTGCCCCCGACGACGCCGAGCACATCGACGCCGCCAGGCTGCTCCACCTCGCCGTCTACGCCGCCGCCGCCAACGCCGTCGCCACCCCGAGCCCACGCCGTCCTCGTCGCCGGCATCCTCGAGCCCGCCGTCCTCGTCGTCCCTGTCGCCGCGTGCCATCCCCGAGCCCACCCTCCCCGTCCCTGTCCCCGTGCCGTCCCCGTCAGTCGCCGCCGGCCCCGGCGCATTGAAGAGCAGAAGGAGAGGAGAAGGAGAGGAGAGGAGAAGGAGTGGAGCAGCAGCAGCAACACGCCCCTGCTCCAGGCTTTGAAATTTCCGATTTTTTCAGATATGAAAAGTGCATATAGAGGGTGTTTGATCAAATGCTAGATGGCTTTGGGCATTTTTAGAATTTAGGATATTTTTTGTGGTGAGGTACTGATGCAAGACAAAGGTGATGGCAAAATTTCAGATTTTTTGGATTGGTTTAGAATAGGTTTTCAGCAAGGAATTTGAATCTGGTTAAAATTTCATTTGAATGAAATTTGAAAATTTTGAACTATGGATAAGAAGGTTTTTGGTGAAATGGAGTGTGGGTACTGTCATGAAGTTGGAGTAATTTTTGTGGTTGTAAAAGAGTTAGGAAAATTTAGAATGTGCTAAATATGTCAAAAATGTTTTTTTGTTCATAGAAAGTTTTTTGTTCATATAAAGTTTTTTGTTCATATACAGAAAGTTTTTAAATATGACTATGGATGTATGAGCAATGATGATCCATGGATGTGTGCATTGATATATATGTATTTTTGTTCATAGCATTTTTTCCATTTATATATGTATGTGGCTATAGATGGATATATATATATATATATATGAGAAATGATGATCCATGGAGAAGTTTTATATATGCAAAAATTACATTTTTAGAAAAGTTTTATATATCTAGCTAGGAAAGGAAGAAGAAGAAAAAGAATGAGAGGAAAAAGGAAAATAAGAAGAGGAAGAAACGAGAAGAAGAGGAGAGGAAGAAGAGGAGAAATAAATAAGGAGAAGAAAAAAGAAGAAAAAGAAGAGGAGAAGAAGAACGTGATGTCTACTACACAACCTTCTTCTTGTAGACGTTGTTGGGCCTCCAAGTGCAGAGGTTTGTAGGACAGTAGCAAATTTCCCTCAAGTGGATGACCTAAGGTTTATCAATCCGTAGGAGGCGTAGGATGAAGATGGTCTCTCTCAAGCAACCCTGCAACCAAATAACAATGAGTCTCTTGTGTCCCCAACACACCCAATATAATGGTAAATTGTATAGGTGCACTAGTTCGGCGAAGAGATGGTGATACAAGTGCAATATGGATAGTAGATAATAGTTTTTGTAATCTGAAAATATAAAAACAGCAAGGTAACAAATGATAAAAGTGAGCATAAACGGTATTGCAATGCTAGGAAACAAGGCCTAGGGTTCAGACTTTCACTAGTGTAAGTTCCCTTAATGATAATAACATAATTGGATCACATAACTATCCCTCAACATGCAACAAAGAGTCACTCCAAAGTCACTAATAGCGGAGAACGAACGAAGAGATTATGGTAGGGTATGAAACCACCTCAAAGTTATTCTTTCCAATCAATCCGTTGGGCTATTCCTATAAGTGTCACAAACAGCCCTAGAGTTCGTACTAGAATAACACCTTAAGATACAAATCAACCAAAACCCTAATGTCACCTAGATACTCCAATGTCACCTCAAGTATCCGTGGGCATGATTATACAATATGCATCACACAATCTCAGATTCATCTATTCAACCAACACATAGAACCTCAAAGAGTGCCCCAAAGTTCTACCGGAGAATCACGACGAAAACGTGTGCCAACCCCTATGCATAGGTTCATGGGCGGAACCCGCAAGTTGATCACCCAAACATACATCAAGTGAATCACGTGATATCCCATTGTCTCCACAGATACGCACGGCAAGACATACATCAAGTGTTCTCAAATCTTTAAAGACTCAATCCGATAAGATTACTTCAAAGGGGAAACTCAATTCATTACAAGAGAGAAGAGGGGGAGGAGAAACATAAGATCCAACTATAATAGCAAATCTCGCGATACATCAAGATCGTGCCAAATCAAGAACACGAGAGAGAGAGAGATCAAACACATAGCTACTGGTACATACCCTCAGCCCCGAGGGAGAACTACTCCCTCCTCGTCATGGAGAGCACCGGGATGATGAAGATGGCCACCGGAGAAGGATTTCCCCCTCCGGCAGGGTGCCGGAACGGGTCTAGATTGGTTTTCGGTGGCTACGGAGGCTTCTGGCAGCGGAACTCCCGATCTAATCTCCGTTCTGGCAGTTTTAGGGTACGACGATATATATGGGTGCAGGAAGTACGTCGGAGGAGCTACGGGGGCCCCATGAGGCAGGGGGCGTGCCCCCCACCCTCGTGAGCACCTCCCGTATCTCCTGACGTGGAGTCCAAGTCTATCCGGTGGCTTTCGTTCCAAAAATAACTTCTCCAGTTGATTTCGTGCCGTTTCGACTCCGTTTGATATTCCTTTTCTTCGAAACACTGAAATAGGCATAAAACAACAAATCTGGTCTGGGCCTCCGGTTAATAGGTTAGTCCCAAAAATAATATAAAAGTGGGAAATAAAGCCCAATATTGCCCAAAACAGTATATAATATAGCATGGAGCAATAAAAAATTATAGATACGTTGGAGACGTATCAAGCATCCCCAAGCTTAATTCCTGCTCGTCCTCGAGTAGGTAAATGATAAAAAGATAATTTTTGATGTGGAATGCTAGTTGGCATAATTTCAATGTAATTCTTCTTAATTGTGGCATGAATATTCAGATCCATAAGATTCAAGACAAAAGTTCATATTGGCATAAAAATAATAATACTTCAACCATACTAACAAAGCAATCATGTCTTCTCAAAATAACATGGCCAAAGAGAGCTATCCCTACAAAATCATATAGTCTGGCTATGCTCCATCTTCACCACACAAAATATTTAAATCATGCACAACCCCGATGACAAGCCAAGCAATTGTTTCATACTTTTGATGTTCTCAAACTTTTTCAATCTTCACGCAATATATGAGCATGAGCCATGGATATAGCACTGTAGGTGGAATAGAATGGTGGTTGTGGAGAAGACAAAAAGGGAGAAGATAGTCTCACATCAACTAGGTGTATCAACGGGCTATGGAGATGCCCATCAATAGATATCAGTGTGAGTGAGTAGGGATTGCCATGCAACGGATGCACTAGAGCTATAAGTGTATGAAAGCTCAACAAAAGAAACTAGTGGGTGTGCATCCAACTTGCTTGCTCACGAAGACCTAGGGCATTTTGAGGAAGCCCATCATTGGAATATACAAGCCAAGTTCTATAATGAAATATTCCCACTAGTATATGAAAGTGACAACATAGGAGGCTCTCTATCATGAAGATCATGGTTCTACTTTGAAGCATAAGTGTGGTAAAAGGATAGTAGCATTGCCCCTTCTCTCTTTTTCTCTCATTTTTTTATTTTTTGGGCCTTTTCTCTTTTTCATGGCCTCTTTTCTTTCTATTTTTTTATTTGGGCTTCTTTGGCCTCTTTTATTTATTTTTCATCCGGAGTCTCATCCCGACTTGTGGGGGAATCATAGTCTCCATCATCCTTTCCTCACTGGGACAATGCTCTAATAATGATGATCATCACACTTCTTTTTACTTACAACTCAAGAATTACAACTCAATACTTAGAACAAGATATGACTCTATATGAATGCCTCCGGCGGTGTACCGGGATGTGCACTGATGCATGAGTGACATGTATGAAAGAATTATGAACGGTGGCTTTGCCACAAATACAATGTCAACTACATGATCATGCTAAGCAATATGACAATGATGAAGCGTGTCATAATAACGGAACGGTGGAAAGTTGCGTGGCAATATATCTCGGAATGGCTATGGAAATGCCATAATAGGTAGGTATGGTGGCTGTTTTGAGGAAGGTATATGGTGGGTTTATGGTACCGGCGAAAGTTGCGCGGTACTAGAGAGGCTAGCAAAGGTGGAAGGGTGAGGGTGCGTATAATCCATGGACTCAACATTAGCCATAAAGAACTCATATACTTATTGCAAAAATCTACAAGTTATCCAAGCAAAGTATTACACGCATGCTCCTAGGGGGATAGATTGGTAGGAAAAGACCATCGCTCGTCCCCGACCGCCACTCATAAGGAAGATAATCAATAAGTAAATCATGCCCCGACTTCATCACATAACGGTTCACCATACGTGCATGCTACGGGAATCACAAACTTCAACACAAGTATTTATCAAATTCATAACCACTCAACTAGCATGACTCTAATATCATCATCTCCATATCTCAAAACAATTATCAAGTATCAAACTTCTCATAGTATTCAACACACTCATAAGAGAATTTTATTATTCTTGAATACCTAGCATATTAGGATTTTAAGCAAATTACCATGCTATTTAAGACTCTCAAAATAATCTAAGTGAAGCATGAGAGTTCATCTATTTCTTCAAAATAAAACTACCACCATGCTCTGAAAGATATAAGTGAAGCACTAGAGCAAATGACAAACTACTCTGAAAGATATAAGTGAAGATCAATGAGTAGTCGAATAATTATGCAACTATGTGAAGACTCTCTAACATTTAATAATTTCAGATCTTGGTATTTTATTCAAGCAGCAAGCAAAACAAAATAAAATGACATTCTAAGAATAGCAAACATCATGTGAAGAAGCAAAAACTTAGGATCAACCGATGCTAACCGATAGTTGTTGAAGAAGAAAGGTGGGATGCCAACCGGGGCATCCCCAAGCTTAGACGCTTGAGACTTCTTGAAATATTATCTTGGGGTGCCTTGGGCATCCCCAAGCTTGAGCTTTTGTGTCTCCTTAATTCCTCTCATATCACGGTCTCCCTAAATCTCAAAAGCTTCATCCACACAAAACTCAACAAGGACTCGTGAGATAAGTTAGTATAAACCATTGCCAAAACCTTATCATACTCTACTGTAGCAAATCACTAAAATTATTATTCAACATTTCATACTAAATGCCTCTGCATATTTAATGGTACTATCCTCAAATAGAATCATTAAAGAAGCAAACATATGCAAACAATGCAAACATAACAGCAATCTGCCTAAACAGGACAGTCTGTAAAGAATGCAGCAACATCCATACTTCCCTAGATCCAAAAATTATGAAAGAAAATTCCCACTGTAGTAAATTTACCATATATTAATATGCAAAAGGTTTCAACATTTTATCACATTCTGACTTTTCTAGGGAATTATTGCAACAACGGTAAACTTTCTGTTTTCAAACAGCAACATGTATACTAGTAAAATAGGCATAGTAAAGGCTATCAATGCCATTTTTATTGAAATAAAAGATTCAAAACATTGCTCTAAATAACAGTAAGAAAATCTTAACAAAATAAATTGACGCTCCAAGCAAAGCACATATCATGGTGAATAAAAATATGGCTCCAAGTAAAGTTACCGATGAACGAAGACGAAAGAGGGGATGCCTTCCGGGGCATCCCCAAGCTTAGGCTCTTGGTTGTCCTTGAATATTACCTTGGTGTGCCTTGGGAATCCCCAATATTAGGCTCTTGCCACTCCTTATTCCATAATCCATCGAATCTTTACCCAAAACTTGAAAACTTCACAACACAAAACTTAACAGAAAACTCGTAAGCTCCGTTAGTATAAGAAAGTAAATCACCACTTCAAGGTACTGTAATGAACTCATTATTTATTTATATTGGTGTTAAAACTAATTTATTCCAACTTCTCTATGGTTTATAAACTATTTTAGTAGCCATAGATTCATCAAAATAAGTAAACAACACATGAAAAACAGAATCTGTCAAAAACAGAACAGTATGTAGTAATCTGAATAAAACCTATACTTCTGGAACTCATAAAATTCTCAAATAAATTGACGGACCTGATTAATTTATCTATTAATCACCTGCAAAAAGAATTAACTAAATAACACTCTCCAAATAAAAATGGCAGCAATTCTCGTGAGCGCTAAAGTTTCTGTTTTTTACAGCATGATCAACAAGACTTTCCCAAAGTCTTTCCAAAGGTTCTACTTGGCACAAACACTAATTAAAAGCATAAAACCATCTAAGCAGAGGCTAGATGAATTATTTATTACTAACAGGAACAAAAAGCAAGGAATAAAAATAAAGTTGGGTTGCCTCCCAACAAGCGCTATCGTTTAACGCCCCTAGCTAGGCATGATGATTTCAATGATGCTCACACAAAGGATAAGAATTGAAACATAAAGAGAGCATCATGAAGAATATGACTAGCATATTTAAGTCTAACCCACTTCCTATGCATAGGGATTTTGTGAGCAAACAACTTCTGGGAACAAGAATCAACTTGCATATGAAGGTAAAACAAACATAACTTCAAAACTTTAAGCACATAGAGAGGAAACTTGATATTATTGCAATTCCTACAAGCATATATTACTCCCTCATAATAATTTTCAGTAGCATCATGAATGAATTCAACAATATAACCAGCACCTAAAGCATTCTTTTCATGATCTACAAGCATAGAAATTTTATTACTCTCCACATAAGCAAAAATCTTCTCATTCGGAATACTGGGAGTATCATAAGAGACTTGAATACTATTAATTGTTTCCACATTAAAAGAGTAATGTTCAGAAAATAGGTAACCATAATCATGACAAGTTTTATAAATATAATCACTACTTTTTATAGCATAAATATCATCACAATAATCATCACAAGTAGGAGGCATGCTATCATCATTATAAATTTGCATATTAAAACTTGGGATACTAAAAATATCATCTTCATTAAGCGTAGCATCCCCAAGCTTGGGACAAACATTAATTGCAGCAAATATATTCTCAAAAACATCATCTTCATTAAACATAGCATCCCCAAGCTTGGGCCTTTTCATATCATAAGCATAATCACTCTCATAATTAATAGTATGGATATCACCAACAGTATAGCAATTATCATATTCTTCCAAGCGAGTGCCAAAAAGATTTTCAAGATCATAAGAAGTATCATTATATTCCACAATTATATTTTCATGAGGCACAATAGTAATAGGAGCAGCATTATTTGGGAGAGATATCTTTTTACCTCTCTTCCTTTTTCTTTTCTTCTTCTTCACCACATCATGCGTGGGTTCAATCCTCTTTTTGGAGCTCCTTATTAATGAGATTGGTTGAATAGAGGGCTCCTCTTCGTTACCTGATTCATCATAAGAAATAATAGGAGAATATTGGGAAGTCTCTTCCCTTTCGTTAGCATTCTCTTCATCTTCTATTTCTTTTCTTTTCTTTATGTAATATGCAATATAAGGATTTTCAATGAAATTCACCGCGCAATACATATAAATATTCTCTAGATCAAAATCAAGAACTCTATCAAGATTAAACTTTGGAATACCCTCAGTTATACGTTTCATTTCTTCATAACCCAAAAGAAGGCTAAGCACTTTATGATGCTCAAGGGTAATCAAATTATCACAATTTTTGGATACGATTCGGTCATGAAACAATTTGCATTGGAGATTTAAATGACCATGTTCATTGCAAAGTTCACAAGGGGCGTGAAAAATATTGAATTTTTCAGCACAATCATCAAGACTTTCTTGCAACAATTTAGTTTCTAAGTACTTATGCCTCTTGCAATATCTATCTTTCCTATTTGGTGTGTACTTACAAACCCAATGCACTCCACAAAAATTGACATGTTTATAGGAGACATTTTCATCATAACTAGTGCAATCATCATTAGTGTCATGGATATTCAAAGAATCCGTACTAACAACATTGCAATCATGCTCATCATTCAAATATTTAGTGCCAAACATTTTATAGATTTCTTCTTCTAGCACTTGAGCACAATTTTCCTTCCCATCATACTCACGAAAGATATTAAAAAGATGAAGCGTATGAGACAAACTCAATTCCATTTTTTTGTAGTTTTCTTTTATAAACTAAACTAGTGCTAAAACAACAAACTAAAAGACTCGATTGCAAGATCTAAAGATATACCTTCAAGGACTCACCTCCCCGGCAACGGCGCCAGAGAAGAGCTTGATGTCTACCACACAACCTTCTTCTTGTAGACGTTGTTGGGCCTCCAAGTGCAGAGGTTTGTAGGACAGTAGCAAATTTCCCTCAAGTGGATGACCTAAGGTTTATCAATCCGTAGGAGGCGTAGGATGAAGATGGTCTCTCTCAAGCAACCCTGCAACCAAATAACAATGAGTCTCTTGTGTCCCCAACACACCCAATACAATGGTAAATTGTATAGGTGCACTAGTTCGGCGAAGAGATGGTGATACAAGTGCAATAGGGATAGTAGATAATAGTTTTTGTAATCTGAAAATATAAAAACAGCAAGGTAACAAATGATAAAAGTGAGCATAAACGGTATTGCAATGCTAGGAAACAAGGCCTAGGGTTCAGACTTTCACTAGTGTAAGTTCCCTTAATGATAATAACATAATTGGATCACATAACTATCCCTCAACATGCAACAAAGAGTCACTCCAAAGTCACTAATAGCGGAGAACGAACGAAGAGATTATGGTAGGGTATGAAACCACCTCAAAGTTATTCTTTCCAATCAATCCGTTGGGCTATTCCTATAAGTGTCACAAACAGCCCTAGAGTTCGTACTAGAATAACACCTTAAGACACAAATCAACCAAAACCCTAATGTCACCTAGATACTCCAATGTCACCTCAAGTATCCGTGGGTATGATTATACGATATGCATCACACAATCTCAGATTCATCTATTCAACCAACACATAGAACCTCAAAGAGTGCCCCAAAGTTTCTACCGGAGAATCACGACGAAAACGTGTGCCAACCCCTATGCATAGGTTCATGGGCGGAACCCGCAAGTTGATCACCAAAACATACATCAAGTGAATCACGTGATATCCCATTGTCCACAGATACGCACGGCAAGACATACATCAAGTGTTCTCAAATCTTTAAAGACTCAATCCGATAAGATTACTTCAAAGGGGAAACTCAATTCATTACAAGAGAGAAGAGGGGGAGGAGAAACATAAGATCCAACTATAATAGCAAATCTCGCGATACATCAAGATCGTGCCAAATCAAGAACACGAGAGAGAGAGAGATCAAACACATAGCTACTGGTACATACCCTCAGCCCCGAGGGAGAACTACTCCCTCCTCGTCATGGAGAGCACCGGGATGATGAAGATGGCCACCGGAGAAGGATTTCCCCCTCCGGCAGGGTGCCGGAACGGGTCTAGATTGGTTTTCGGTGGCTACGGAGGCTTCTGGCAGCGGAACTCCCGATCTAATCTCCGTTCTGGCAGTTTTAGGGTACGACGATATATATGGGTGCAGGAAGTACGTCGGAGGAGCTACGGGGGCCCCACGAGGCAGGGGGCGCGCCCTAGGAGGGGGCGCCCCCACCCTCGTGAGCACCTCCCGTATCTCCTGACGTGGAGTCCAAGTCTATCCGGTGGCTTTCGTTCCAAAAATAACTTCTCTAGTGGATTTCATTCCGTTTTGACTCCGTTTGATATTCCTTTTCTTCGAAACACTGAAATAGGCATAAAACAACAAACTTGGGCTGGGCCTCCGGTTAATAGGTTAGTCCCAAAAATAATATAAAAGTGGAAAATAAAGCCCAATATTGCCCAAAACAGTAGATAATATAGCATGGAGCAATCAAAAATTATAGATACGTTGGAGACGTATCAGAAAGGAATAGAGGAGAAGAAGAGAAAATATAATATTCTATTTTCTCTTCTGCTCCTCTATTTCTTTCTTCTTCTCCTCTTTTTTTTCTTATATTTTTTCTTCGATCTTCTCCTCTATTAATATCTTCTTCTCCTCTTTTTATTTCTTCTTCGTCTTCTTATTTTTTTATCGGATATGTCGTTGTCGATATACCCCGTGTCCCGGTAACTTCAACACGAGGGGGGGGGGGTTCGACCTACCCCCTCCCCAATAATATTATTTTCCCATGTATGTATGCAAAAGTTACATTTTTAGAAAAGTTTTATATATCTAGCTAGGAAAGGAAGAAGAAGAAAAAGAATGAGAGGAAAAAGGAAAATAAGAAGAGGAAGAAATGAGAAGAAGAGGAGAAATAAATAAGAAGAAGAAAAAAGAAGAAAAAGAAGAGGAGAAGAAGAAAGGAATAGAGGAGAAGAAGAGAAAATAGAATATTCTATTTTCTCTTCTTCTCCTCTATTTCTTTCTTCTTCTCCTCTTTTTCTTCTTCTTTTTTTTCTTTGATCTTCTCCTCTATTAATATCTTCTTCTCCTATTTTTATTTCTTCTTCGTCTTCTTATTTTTTATCGGATATGTCGTTGTCGATATACTCCGTGTCCCGATAACTTCAACACGAGGGGGGGGGGTTCGACCTACCCCCTCCCCGATAACTTATACCACGGGAGCACCCCCCGACCCTCTCGCTCGACCAAAACTCTCGAGGACACCCAAACCCAAAACGATGTCGGTCTCCTACCCCCTCCCGCCACGCCCCTACCCTTGAAGCGTTGCCGAGGCCACCCCAAACCCGGAATAAGCTAGGTCTACGTTTGCCACTAATATATCCACATGCTGTCATGTTTGTGTAATAATTGCCATGTTGTAATATTTGCAGAAACAATGGAGTTCGGACGAGACGAGGAACAAGAACTGGTGTTGGGGGACATAATCTTAGCCGGAGGTGATGTCATGTCATATCTTAACGACAATGATGGTCTGGAAGCAGAACAAGGTGAAGAAGAAGCAGGCTACGGTGATCGAAGAATGGAGGATGAAACGCATGATTATGATGGCTCCGGTGATCCAATGCTGGTGCAAGAAGGAGCCCATGATGACGGCTCCGATGACCGAACAGAGTCCGGCCAGGTAAATATATTAGTTAAGCCTGTGATGACTAGCTAATTGATGCATTCATTGTTTTGGTATGTAAACATATTAATTAACTCTCGTCTAATTCTTCTTTTTTCTAGCCCTCCGAATCGAGCACAACTTCGGTACAGAGATGAGGCCCAAAGAAAAAGTTGTGCTCGGACGAAAGGTTTGAGATCACATAAATCACGTGCGATGGCATGCCAATTGAACCCATCCGGACAAAGGAAGCATTTTCTGCTCAGTGCGGGGTTCTTGTTAGGGACAAGATCCCGATCAGCATCCAGCAATGGTATAAGCCTAAGAACGAAGACCCTGAGGTGTCTTATGTCAATGATATGCAGAAAGATGATCTTTGGACTGAGCTGAAGGCAAATTTCACCCTACTGCCAGAGGAGGATCCGGAGAAGCCAGTTAAAGAGCAATTAATCAAGTCTCATGCTCTTAAGAAGATGGCAGAGCTATTCAGGAGGTGGAAGAATGAGCTGAAAATGTTTGTCGACAACGAAGAGACACCAGAATTCATCGGCAGATATGAGAAGATCAGAGATCACTGGCCCGCATTTCTGGCCTACAAGACATCGGAAAAGAGTAAGAAGATGTCGGCGACAAACAAGAAAAATGCTGCAAAGAAGAAGCTTCACCATCGCACGGGGTCAGGTGGCTACCTCAAAGCCCGGCCTAAGTGGGCCAAGGCTGAGAATGATCTGCTTGATAAAGGGATCGAACCAGAGACAATGAACTGGCCAGACCATTGCCGGACTTGGTTCTTCGGGGCTGGCGGAACCGTGGACCCTGTATCAGGGAAATGCGTTTGGACGGACGAGCAAATGAACATACCAGTCAAGAAGCTAAAGCACTAAATCAATGCAGCGCAGCAAGTGACGTTCGTTCCAAACAGAGAGAACGACGAGCTCACAATGGCCCTCGGGAATCCTGAGCACCTTGGACGGACACGAGGCACGCCAGGCTCCGTTCCGTGGAAGGATGGTTTTCTAGACGCAGGCGGTTACAAATGCCAGGAGAGGAGGAAAAAAGTGCAACAGACCCAAATGCAGGCGCTGCACGCAAGGGTGCAAGCGATAGAGGAACGAGAAGCAAATCGCAGCAAACGAACTGCCGAAGCTTCCCCCGAAGCTACCCCGCCATCTCAGCGGAGAAGCAGCGTGGCTTCCACCGAGCTGCTTCAGCCGGAGCATGTCTTGACGACTCCTGCCAGCTATCCCATGGATGCTATCACGGAGTCTTAAAATTGCCACCTTATGACGCAATGGATGAATTTGAAGGTCAAGGCGGCTGTTGGCTCTGTTTTTCCTACTAAACCCGGCGCAACTTTTCACTGCCGGCCAATTGCAGAAGGATATGCTAGGGTGATGGTGGATGAAATAACGGAGGGATTTGAGGACCTCCAGCTTGACCACCCTACAGGCGAAGGGGAGACTCGGTTGGGTTCTGCTCTGAAGACTCCATGCCTATGGCGGAAGGAGCTCATCAACCTTCTGAACTGGACGCCTCCGCCTCCTCCTCCTCCTCCGGTGAGTCAGGGCACTCCACCTCCTCCACCGCCTCCTCCTCCGAAGAGTGACGATCAGGGCACTCGGCCTCCTTCTCCGGCGCGTGGCGGCACTCCACCTCCTTCTCCGCCTGCGCCGGCGCGCCCGAGCAGCCAGCCTCCTCCTTCTCCGCCTCGTCAGCAAGGGCGGAAGAGACCCGCCGCCGCTCCGGCTGCTCCGGCGCGTCGTAGTCCTTCTCCTCCTCCTCGTAAGCAAGGAAAGAAGACAGCCGCAGCCGCTCCGTTTGCTCTGCCGGCGTCTAGCAGTACAGCCAGAGGCGGGAGGAAATACAGATTCGGTCCTTCTCTGAAGACTCCAGAGAAGTTACCATACGAGAGGACCCCGGAGGAGAACGCCGAGATCACGCGAGAACAAGTGAGGAACTTCTTTGAAGGGGTGAAAGCAAAGAAACATCCACCTCCGGAGGAGAAGGTAG